>NC_044318.1:20966727-21145839 GCF_007474595.2 Lynx canadensis
TGTCGGGGGAGGGTTGTATTCATTGTATTTATTTGTTTGGCAATTACTGTGGTTAATATCAGAGAACCGTGAGAAGGTGAGTCTGATTCCCTTAATGACAGAAATAGAACTATTCCTTGATAATAGGTAAAATCCTGATGGAATCAGCTATTGATTATCTGGCATATAACTTGGAACACCTAATCCAATTGTAGACATTTTCTGTAAGGCTCAATGATCCTCTCGTGTCAAATTCCTCCCAAATCCGGCACTCTTTAAAACCCAGACACAGAAGCCTGACGGTAAGCCTTTGGCTGAAAGACTAACATGGTATTTAAAAAGTAAAAGACTTTGGTCTCCTTTGTCCAGCAAAGTTCAAATTTCCCCTACAGCAATAAACACCTTATCTGAGAAGTATGCGGTGTGGGCTAAAATCTTCAACCATGAAATTATATGACTCTGCCTTGACCTGTGGTTTTCTCTGGTTTCGCTCAGAGCATACAAACAGCAGCTCTGGGCTGTTTCTCTGATCCAGTTGGTGGATTGTGCAAATCTTGAGGAATGCAGACTTCTCCACAAAGGCATCCAGGTAACAGGGACATCTTTATCTGTCCTCGTTTACCCTGAGCAGGACTGAGCAGCCCCCGGGGCTCATGCTGCGTGATGTATGTGTCGGACCACCTTTCTGTCCGTGCCTCCAGCAGGCAAGGAAGAGACAGGCTCCCTCTGGCTGGTGAAATGCCGTGTTGAACCAGAACCTTCCTCCCGCCTTGGTCTGACCACTCACTGCAATTAGGGATGGGTCTCAGCCAGCCTCTGGAATATATGGCCTAATGACTCTCGGGACTCAAAGCGTGGCCCATGGGCCGGCAGTACCAGAACGATCTGGAGTCTGTTACAGATGCTGCATTGCAGGCCCCGTCACAGAACTAACGAATCAGAATTTTCGTCTGTGACCAGCCCCCCAGCTGATTCTCGTGCCCGTTAAGGTTTGAGAGGCGTGGTGCCACGGAGCGCTGTCATTCCCGTCCCACATCTTAGACCTGAGAGCAATACGCCAAAGTCATTCCTTTTGGGGAGGCAACCCACTCCTCCCTCATGCCTGTGATTGAGAGGATCAGTGTGTTCCATTCTCTGACCTCAGTGATTCGTTCAGGGATGAACATGTGATTGATTGGGGGCAGAGGCATCCAGGCCCGTGACGACTGTTTGAACTGTTAGAGGCTGAGATACTGTTTCACTTTGTACTTAGACTTGGAAGGATGCAAGCCGGGAGCTGCCAAGGGGCACCTTGCAGAGGCTGATGATGAATCTACGATCAGAAATCAGAACCAAGACATAGGTAAAAATAAATCTTCGTGCCGTCACTTGAGCCCCTGGATCAAGTACTGCCTGAAGCCCACCTTCATGTCGTTAGTAGCAGAAAACAAATTCCTCTAATGTTTTGTTACTGTTGTATGTGGGTGTGTAGATAGACAGATATAGATAATATAGATATAAAAAGAGAGATTTGTTTGAAGGAACCGGCTCCAATTATTGCAGAAGCTGGCCAATCTGAAATCCATAATGCAAGCTGGCAGCCTGGGCATCCAGGTAAAAGTTGATGTTGAAGTCTTGAGTCTGAAGGCCAGAAACTACGGCAGAATTTCTACATTGCAGCCCAGAGTCGGCATTCCTTCTTCTTCAAGAAACCCCCGTCTTTGCTCATAGCCTTCAACTGATTATACCAGGCCCACCTGCTTTATGGAGGCTACTCTGCTTTATTTTTTTTTTAATTTTTTAAATGTTTTTACTTGTGTTTTTGAGAGAGAGAGATACAGAGGGCCAGCGGGCAAGGGGCAGAGAGAGAGAGAGGGAGACACAGAATCCGAAGCAGGCTCCAGGCTCCGAGCTGTCGGCACAGAGCCCGACGCAGGGCTCAAACCCACGAACCGCGAGATCGTGACCTGAGCGGAAGTCAGACGGTAAACTGACTGAGCCACCCAGGTGCCCCGAGGCTACTCTGCTTTAAACTCAGCTGACAGTGAATGTTAATCGCATCTAAACAAATAACTTTACAGCCATATCTGGACTGGCGTTCGGTCAAACGACTGGCTACTATAAGCTAGCCAAGTTGACACGCAAAATTAGCCATCACGGTCATGTTTTGCTGAATCTTACAACTGAGAGAGAGTGGCTAGTAGGGCTAAAAATCCCTTGCGGACGACGTTTCCCCTCGACTGGAATACATCCCCGAATCCTGCCTGTCTGCTTTCTTTAAAAGAGTTGACTTTGTCCCAGAGAATCAGCAAAGCAATTTAAATCCCGTTTTGTTCTGTGGAATCTAAAGTGCTCGGGATTGGAAGACTTTAAGGTCTAACCAGGGCTTTCTAAATGTCAGAGTATTTGCCTAGCACTATAATGATTTTTTTCTCCATAGTAATGGCCCACAGGGTATACCATCCACACCTGCGTGCATGATATTTTCCTTCAAGTCAACGTGACTCTTTAATACTATAATTTATTGATAAGGGTCGGCTTTACATTATCGCCACAAATATAGATCCCACGGCAATCGCCGTACATATTTACATAAATAAATATAATGAGAGCAAAATAATGTTTTAAGCGCCTTGCAAGATACCTGGGAAAGAGTCGTCTGAGCATTGATTTCCCTTTTTAAGACAGGGACCCAAAGCAAGTGTTAGGTGTTAAAGACAAATGAGATGCTCCTCTTGACAGAATTTAAGAAACAGAACAAATGAACAAAGGAAAAAAACAAGAGACAAACCCCCAAACAGATTCTGAACGATAGAGAATAAACGGGTGGTCGCCAGAGGGGAGGTTGGGGGGGGAGGTGATGGGCGACAACGGGCGACGGGGATGAAGGTCTGCACCTGTCACCATGAGCCCCGGGTGACGAATGGAAGTGATGAATCACTATCATGGACACCTGAAACTAACAGAACGCTGTATCTTAACTATAACTGAGTAAAATAAAGAAGAAAAGGTTCTCCGTTAAAAAATCGCAATAATTGACGGGATGTTGAAAAACAATAGCCTCTGTACTGCTTTATCCGATGTTGCTTTCCTGGCTGTCTCCATAACATCTGCCGTGGCAGCTGGACATATGCCCTCTCCTTTGGGAGACGCTGATTTTGGTCTAACGCCCGTTGTGTGATTTCCGACCACTGTAACCTCAAGGCAGCATCCAGACGTCACCCGGACTTTTCCTGGGATGGGAAGGTCATTACCTACCAGCACAGATCACGTCCTTGGATGTGGATACAAATGAGGAAACTCTGCTTTTTGCCGAGCTGAACAATCCCTGTCGTTTCTACTGACTGATATCATAGTGTCGCTTCTTGGGGACACAGAAACCCTGACCCTACGCCACCCAGATTCTGCTTGCCGGCCTTCCAGAGAGCTGAAGCTCGCTTCTGTGAGAACTGGATTCATCTCTCGTTGTATCTTCTATGTACACGAACCATACTAGCGAAGCACCAAACCTCACTTCCGACGCTGGCAGGGAAATGACACTTTGGGGACAGTGGCATGCCATTTAACCTCGGGTGGTCTGCCCGTCTGGTTCATCTTCACTTATACCACTCTCTCTGTGTCATGATGTTCCAGCCCCGCTGGTTTTTTCCTCTGTGTTTTTAATGTTTATTTATTTTTGAGAGAGACAGAGACAGAGCATGAGCGGGGGTGGGGCGGAGAGAGAGGGAGACACAGAGTCGGAAGCAGGCTCCGGGCTCCGAGCCGTCCGCACAGAGCCCGACGCGGGGCTCGAACCCACGCACCGTGAGACCGTGACCCGAGCCGAAGCTGGACGCTTAACTCGCTGAGCCACCCGGGCGCCCCTCTACTTTATCTCATGCCAACTTGTCCCTGCTGTCGGATGCTTCCACATCTGCCTCTACTGCCTGGAAAGATACTTCTCAATTCTTTCGCGTAACTTCCTTCTTACTGGTGAAATTCCATTTTCAGTGTCATTTCTTTGGAGACGCTTTCTTTGAATAACCGAAACCAAGGCTTTTCGATCCCACAAGGCTTTGTACCCCGTCGACCCTGTTTATTTGCTTCAACGACACTTTCTTTCCCCAAATAATCTTGCTGGCGTACTTGGTTTTCTCTAAAATGCAAGCTACCAGCTGGAAGGGAGCTCATTGCTGTCTTCCTAATACTTGCAAAACATAGTGGGAACTGAGTATCCGTTTAGCAATTACCTTGTTCAGAAATCAAGGCGTAGCCTGGCCATTTGCAGATTTGAAACCCTTACTCCCTTAGCCATTCACCTACGCGTCTATACACGCATTAACTCAATGTACTTTATACATTGAAAGTAATACGCGAAGTCTTGACTACTGCGGACTGTCCCGCCCCTCCCCTTCCCGAATGTACTCCACTTCGTTGATGTCACTCTTTTGCCCCGTGCTTTGGGCAGAACCGAATCTTCTATGTGGTCTGACCCCGTTACAGGAAGCGGCTAGCCTTCCTATCCTGGGTACTTTACTTCTGTTAATAGAGTCTGCAGCCACATGAGGTTTTTTGGCAGCCTCGTTCTTCTTGCAATACTTATAAGCTTAATGCAAAAAGAAAAAAAAAAAGGCTGAGTTAATAAATGTATGTTTCTGTTAAGCCACATGTCCTTGGGCACCTGGCTTTTTAATACAGATTCAGAGCCTCGTATCCATCCTTGTTAAATTTCATCACATCCTCTGACAGGTGTTCGTGTCATCCTCGTGTCTCCCAATCTGTGACTTTATTTGGCTGTGCGAGAGATGATTTGCGGAGTTGCTCCTCTGCAAGCAAAGGTTGAGCAAGAACTGAACATAACGAACTCCCTTTCTCCGCTGGATCCGGTGGCGGCCTGAGCCCCAGGAAGGTGAGAACGAAACACCATGGAAATACAGAGATGAAAAAAAAAAAAAAAATCACAGCGGGGACTCAGTCAGTTAAGCATCTGACTCCTGGTTTCGGCTCAGTTCATGAACTCGTGGTTCGTGAGTTCGAGCCCCAGATCAGACTCTGCACTGACCGTGCGGGGCCTGCTTGGGATTCTCTCGCTTTCCATTGCTCTTTGCCCCTCCCCAGCTCTGTCTGTCTGTCTGTCTCTCTCAAAATAAAAATAAACTTAAAAAATTTTTAAAATCACAGTAAAAAAAATAAGCATGCACCATTTTGGTCATCCATTATGGGGCAACAAATGACAGCAAAATACAGTTGCACCCATAGCAGCTCCGAAATCCAGGACATATGCCGTCAATTCTCTCTGCCCTGTGGGTAGAGGGTGTGTATTGATTCGGGCCCGTTTCTACGCTCGGGGACCTTTCTCAGGCGAATTTGGCTCTGCAGTCCGGACTCCGGAATTTCCTTTCTGGGTGATTTTTTTTTTCTTTTCCATTAGAAATGGCTTATAAAGATAAAGCTTATAAAGATAGCTGGTGCTGAGTTGTTCTTTATGCCTTACCCCCAAGTCGTAGGAATTTGGGGGTCCAGAGATCTTTTCGTTTTGAAATGTCTCCGTCTCTTTTTTTTAATTACATTTTTTTAACTTCTTTAATTTTTCTTCATGTTTTATTTATTTATTTTGGGAGAGAGAAAGAGACAGTGCAAGCAGGAGAGAGGCAGAGAGAGAGAGAGAGAGAGGGAGAGAAAGAGAATCCCAAGCAGGCTCCGTGTTGCAAATGCAGAGCCCGACCCGGGGCTCAGTCCCACGAGCCACGAGACCATGACCTGAGTGGAGATCAATAGTAGGACGCTTAACTGACGGAGCCACCCAGGCGGCCCTGATTCAAAATTCTTTAAATGGCAGTACAGCTGACACACAGTGTTACATCCGTTTCAGGTGCACCACGCACTGATTCAAAAGCTCCGGGGGTGCCTGGGTGCCTCGGTCGGCCGGGTAAGCGTCTGACTCCGGCTCAGGTCACGAAACTCATGGCTCGTGAGTTCAAGCTTTGTGAGTTTGAGCCCCGCGTCGGGCTCTGTGCTGACGGCTCAGAGCCCGGAGCCTGCTTCGGATTCTGTGTCTCCCTCTCTCTCTGTTCCTCCCCTGTTCATGCTCCCTCTCTCTCAAAAATAAATAAAGATTTAAAAATTAAAAAAAAAAAAAAGAGCTCTGTACCTTGGGCTATGCTCACCGCCAATGGAGCCACCGCCTGTCCCCATGCAACCCACGGTGTTACGATACCGCTGACTGTATTCCCTATGTGGTAACTTTCATACCGCCTGCTCCTTTCACCCACTTTTCCCAGCCCATCTCTGTCTCTTTTAGTTCAGGCTGAGGTCACTCCCGTTTGTACGATTTTCTTTAAAACGTAGGTGGTGGCTACGAATCTTGTCGAGGTTCGCACTCCTAGACAAAAAAACCCACATCCACAGATCTCTACAGGAAAGATGTCTCTACTTTGGGGGGTAGGCACGATCCTGCGGCTCAATACTCGACGTTTTTTGAAGTCATTTTGTCTAGTGCTGAGATCTAGGAGGCACCTCTTTCTATTTATCGGAGGCCCTAACAAAGAATGGTAACACCCATAGTCTTTGCTTGATCTTGACCCGAGGCTATGTTTTGGTGGAACTGCCCCGGATGTATCTTTGTTTCAAGTCTTTCCTCACTTTGATGCCCTAGTACTCCGTAGAGAGGCTGTGCAAGAGGAAAAATTTTATTTTCTAAACCGGCACGTTGAAAATATTGTCTCTAATTTTTGCTTGAGTATTGAACATTTCCGTCTTTAGACCATCTTTCTTTCCCCCGTTTATCACAGGCAGCTAAACGCGCACACACACACACACACACACGTTTGGCGCTTTCTACATTCTTCTGGAAATCTCCTTAATCAGATCCATAAATGCATCAGGAATACTTTTTGTCTGTCCCCTTAGTAAGATAAAGTGATGCCTAACAAAGTGCCATTATGCAACACGGGTCCCCTTTTGTCAAACCTCCAACAACCATTTTCTCACTGCTTTTCCAGCTTCTGTTAACAGCCCCCTTGCTACTCCTCAGCCTGTGCTGTGTCCCAAGGTGGCCACAGCTGGCGACATGGGTTTTAGGCTTTTGTTACGCAGGACACAACTTCTCGTTCTGACTTGTTTTGGTTCTCGCTCGCTGTGTAAACTCCACCCAAATTTGTACGTCTTAAGCCAACAGCTTATTATTTTGCGGGTTTGCAGGTGGCATTCATTTTTCAAGTTTATTTCTTTATTTTGAGAGAGAGAGAGAGAGAGAGGGAGAGAGAGAGAATCCCAAGTAGGCTCTAGGCGGTCAGCCCAGACCCTGACACAGGGGCTCGGACACACGAGCCACGAGGTCGTGACCCGAGCCGAAGTCAAGAGTCAGATTCTTCACCGACTGAGCCACCCAGGTGTCCCTGCAGAGGTGGCATTCCTGGGTCACATAGTATCAGCGTATGTTCTGGGAAAGCTGAGGCAGCGTGGCGGCGGTTGGAGTTGGGTGCTGTTGGGAGCGCATCCGGCGGTGTGGGTTGGAATCTTGGCTTTTCTTCCATTTGGGGCTCCTTGTGGCCGATTTAGCTTCCTCCCAGCATGAAGGCTGGGTTCCAAGGAGTCATGTGCCAAGAGGCAAAGATGAGAGCTGTTCCGGTGTCGAAGTTAAAGGCTGTCTTCCGCCGCATTCTATCCATCAAAGCAGCTCATAGGGGAACCCAGATTTCAGGGAAGGGCACATGGATCCTACCTCCTCGTGGGCAGGGAAAGATCCCCCTGCGAAACAGCACATGCAGGAGGCCTTGCTGGGACGCCATCTTTGGAAACGCAGCCTGGTTCGTGCATATGGCTCATACCGTGTCCCAGGCTCTTGTTCTGAGGACTTCCCGTGTAATAATAAGCCATTAAAATTCTCAAAACCCGGTGAGATAGATGAATGTGATCTTCATCATAACGATGAGGAAACGGAGGCACAGGGAGAATAATTAATACGACGAACTTTATGGGATTAGGAAGTTGGCAGAGGTGGGGACTGACGTCAGGGCAGGTTTGATTTCTGAGCCTGTGTACTTAACCTCTACGGCCTTTGTATTCATCTTCTTGGGGTTCTACAGCAGAATAACACACACTGGGTGGCTTCCACGATAGAAACTTACTTTCTCAAAATTCTGGAGGCTGGGACGCCAAGATCAAGGTGCTGGCCGGTGCAGACTCTGGCGAGAGCTCCCTTCCTGGCTCGTAGACGGCTACCTTCTCACCGTGTCCTCACATGGTGGAGAGAGTGAGCTGTCTGGTGTCTCTTCTTATAAATTCGCTAATCCTATAGGATCGGACCTCATTTGCCCCAAAGTATGACCTCACTTAACCTAAATTACCTCCATAAAGGCCCTGTCTCTAAACACAATCACTTTGGGGATTAGGGCTTGAAGACAGGAATTCCGGGGATACACGATTTGGCCCATATTACTCTCCTGTTTCTTCTGATAGAATTTTGTCTGTAAGTGATCAGCCCTCTCGAAGGGTGTAAGAAACCATCCTAAGGACAGCACACCTCTTATTTACATGGTACTAATTTATCCATGTGCTTATTCATCACACATTTTTTGAAAGTCTGCTAATTGCCAGGCATTGTTGTAGTTGTCGGCCATATAATGATGAGTAAATCAGGAATTATTCTGGCTTTGAAGCAGCTTATCATACTTATTAGGAAAAGGGCTGTTGTGTATTGTAAATGATCATTATCAAGGTTTTCCTGTGTGCTTCGAAGAGGCAATAAAATACACTACTATGTGAGCTTTTAAAGAATGAGGTGGTTAGGGATTTGGCCCAGGGTCCCCCCCCCCCAAATTTAAATATGTGCCACCTAAAATAACGATTTAAGAGACGGTACAAATGTCGTGGCCTTTCTTCCTCAGTAAACTCCTTCCTCACAAGCACCCAAGTCTATTACTTCACCAGCCATCAGAGCAATCGGGCACCTGTCCAGGCTGAGCCCCTCTGACAGCAGGCAGGGGAAGGAGTGTCCACCCTCTCGGCCAAGGACACGGTGTCCACTGGCCCGTGGCAGCAAAGGAGACACCCTGTCTTGATGCCCTTCTCATGACTAAATCTCCATTTCTTTCTGATTGGCCTGAGTTCAGATTGTTTGTGATTCTGATGACGGGCAGATTGAATTGGGTTTGAGGATCCATGGGAGTCTTCCTGGGGGAAATGACATTTAAGAAAAAAGACGAGAAACTCCACCTGTGTGCTGGGCATCCGGGCAGGAGTGCTATGCCAGTTGTCTCTGTTCGGTGCCTGTATTAGTAAATGGAGGGGCAGTGGGGGTGATTATAGCCTAGCCTCTGTCGTTCAGAAGCTTGACTTGAACCCTCTCCCTGAGCACAGTCCACGGTAGGTGTGTGACATTGAACAGATTACTCGATGTCTTGGGGCTTGGGTTCATTTTCCGTAAAAGAAGAAACAAGTGACACCGTTGAGAATCGTCGTAAGATCAGATGGGTAACTCTGAACACAGCGCTTGGCACAGATACGGAGCTCGGTGCCACTGGCTTTTTGCTAGATTGTTGGTAACCTTGTTTGAGGCAGGAAAAGGGAGGGCTTGGGGGAGAGAAACAAGCCTTTACTTATAGCGATAGGCATTGTGTGGAAAGGGTTAACTCAGCCGGTCTGGTGTGCCCAAACCCAGCACATTCCAAGGTCTTCAGGACTGGCCCTTGATTGGCTCCTGGGAGATGACCTGTGTGGCCTTGGAATATCTTGTCCGATGAGAGCATCTTGGTGTATATTAACAATGTGATACCAGCAATGAGATGTATGGCCGATTGTTTTTAAAAATTTTTTTTAATGTTTATCTATTTTTGAGAGACAGATCATGAGCAGGAGAGGGGCAGTGAGAGAGGGAGACACAGAACCCAAAGCAGGCTCCAAGCTGTCAGCACAGAGCCCGATGTGGGGTTCAAACCCACGAACCTGTGAGATCATGACCTGAGCTGAAGTCGGGCGCTTAACCAACTGAGCCACCCAGGTGCTCCTGATTATTTTTTCTTAAATAATTTTTTAATGTTTATTTATTTTTGAGAGAGAGAGAGAGACAGACAGACAGGGTGTAAGTGGGGGAGGGTCAGAAAGAGGGAGACACAGAATCCGAAGCAGGCTCCAGACTCTGAGCTGTCAGCACAGAGCCCGACGCGGGGCTTGAACTCACAGACCACGAGATCATGACCTGAGCCCAAGTCCGATGCCCAACTGACTGAGTCACCCAGGCACCCCAAAATGATCGTTTTTGTATGCCTGCATCTTTGAGCATACTGGTTCACCAATTTGACCTCAGGGTTGAGGGGGTGGCCCATGCGTATGTGACTGACCCCTGATAAAGACCCTGGGCACCAAGGCTTGGGTGAACTTCCGCGGTTAATGATATTTCACACATGTTGCTACCTAGCATGTTGCTGGGAGAATTCTGTGCCCTCCATAAGCACAGAACAACCACAGGGATCCCACCCCCTGTGTCTGTTTCCTCTGCTGAGTTTAATATGTATACTTTTCACCGGAATAAGCTGTAAGTGTGCTCTTCTGAATTTTTCTAGAGAATCTTGAAATCTAAGGGTGGTCTTGGGGATCTTTGACACAGGCACTGTGCTAAGTGCTTTTTTTTTAATGTCATCTCATTTAATTTAGTCTGGGGGGCTCAGTCAGTTAAGCATCTGACTCTTGGTTTCGGCTCAGGTCATGATCTCGAGGTTTGGGAGTTCTCACCCCACATCGGGCTCCACACTGACGGTGTGGAGACTGCTTGGGATTCTCTCTCTCTCTCTCTCTCTCTCTCTCTCTCTCTCTCTCTCCCCCTCTCTCTGCCCCTTCCTCTGCTTGCACCCTCTCTCTCTCTGGAAAGAAACAGAATGGAATAAAAAAAAAAATCTTTACAAAAGTAATTAAAAAAAATAAAAAACAAAGATGTACCATACATGTTCTTTGTGTGAAACAAAGCAGATACATATACGTACCTATCTACATATACCTATGTACATATACTCTTATCTTTTATAATTTATATATATGACACATAAATTACGTATTTACCTATGTATCTATATACCCATCTCTCTCTACATGTATCACATCTATCATATGTGTGTGTGTGTGTGTGTGTGTGTATGGGTGTGTATATACTATTTCTAGAAGAAGATAAAGAGCAGGGAGGAGCCATTGCCTCAGGGAAGGGAGACAGAAAAGTCAGAGGTCATATTAGTTTCCCATTGCTGCTTTAAAAAAATTTCTACTCACACGCTGGCTTACACCAGCCCCCATTAGCTTACAGTTCTGGATGTTGGATGTCCTAAAATGGGTCGGCGGGGCCACATTCCTTCTGGAGGCTCTGTTAGAAAAGAAACTTCCAGCTTCTCAAGGGTGCCGCGTTGCCTGGCTCATGGCCCTGTGCTCTCTGTTTTCCTTGTCCCGTCTCCTTCCCTGACTCGCTGCCACTCTCCTTCTTCCCCCTTAAAAGGACACTTGTGATCAGTCCGGATTCATCTGGATCGTACGGGGTCACCTTCCCATCTCAAAATCCCGTGTCTCATCATAGCAGTAAGGTCCCTTTTGAAATGTAAAGTAACATATTACAGGTTGTGGGACGTAGGACTTGAGCATCTCTGGGGACCATTTTTCCTGTACCCACAAGGGTGGACGGGAAGCTTCGTGGTCACGGGAGATGGTTGTCCTTTTGAAATGCTTTGCCATGTGTTGTGGTACGTCACATAAAGTCACATGTTTAAAATTTTGACTTTAATTCCAGTGTAAACATAGAGTGTTCTATTCATTTCGGGTGTACAGTACAGTGATTCAACAATCCCATGCATTGCTCCGTGCTCTTCAAGATAAGTATGAAGAGGTGAAAGGGAGTCAGATCTTCAGATTTTATTTTATTTTATTTTATTTTATTTTATTTTATTTTACTTTACTTTATTTTATTTTATTTTATTTTATTTTACTTTATTTTATTTTACTTTACTTTATTTTACTTTATTTTATTTTATTTTACTTTACTTTATTTTATTTTACTTTATTTTACTTTATTTTATTTTATTTTACTTTATTTTATTTTATTTTATTTTATTTTATTTTACTTTTATTTTATTTTATTTTACTTTATTTTATTTTATTTTATTTTACTTTTTTTTCTTTTATTTTATTTTATTTTATTTTATTTTAGTTTATTTTTATTTTATTAAATATCTATTTCTTTATTTAGAGAGGGAGGGGCAGAGAGAGGGAGACAGAGAATCTCACCTGAGCCGAAACCAAGAGTCAGATGCTCAACCAACTGAGCCACCCAGGCACGGCTCCTTTTTTTTTTTGTAAGTAGACTCCATACCCAGTGCAAAGCCCAAGGAGGGTCTGGAACTCAAGACCCTAAGATCAAGACCTGAGCTGAGATCAAGAGTCAATGATTAACCGACTGAGCCACCCAAGCACCCCATCCTCAGCTTTTAAAGTCATATTCGTATTTGATAGGACAATCCCTATGTATGAGTTTTCAAAATCAAAGATGATTTTCATCTAGGTGAAAGTAAGCCTCCTCTCCACCCCAGATGATCCCCAGCTCCTCCCCGAAGCCATTATACTTACTTCTTGTGTATCATTCTGGGGTGTGTGTGTGTGTGTGTGTGTATTTTGAGGACAAAAAAGGAGAGGAAAGGGAGGTGGGCACCGCTCTGGGTAAGCACGGTGTGGGGCGGCTGCCGGAAAGTCTTCTGCCTTCGAATCGAGACCTCCTTCTGCTTCTTCGCACGGGTCTGGATCTTCTATTTCCCTTACTTCCCTTGATGGTGTACCCAACGTCACCGTCACATTAGATGCTGGCGTGGAAACCAGGCCGCGCTGTCCCGCGGGCCCCGGATCTGGGGGGAAGCAGGCGGTACCGATGCGGCAGGGGTTAACGGGGGAGGAGGTATGGCCTCGGCGGGCACGGCCCCCTCTGCCTCTCGGCCGGGCTGAGCCTGGTGGCCTGGTGCCACTGTGTATGCAGCCGGGTGCTGGAGGTGGGGTGGGGAAAGAGACTCCTGGCTGGCCGCTGGCCTCAGGAACATACTGCGCATCTTCCAGGAGGGCGCCCGCCTTTCGGCTGCGTATTTATGCCTAGGCTCGTGTTCCAAGAAAATCCTACGACCAGCCAAAGCGTGATTTCCCTGGGAACCGGAGGGGCCTGAGGCCATCAGCCTGGCTGATGTAGGGACCTCCCTGGGCTGTTTTCTAAGCAACCCACAGCCACGAGGCAGGAAAACACAGATGATCCATAGCTCCCTGGCTTTCTCTCCCTTCCGACATTCTTATTTCCAGTCTGTGGATTCACCTCCTCCTCGTACCAGGAGAGACCTTTCCAGAGTGGGGAGACTCCCACCTGCCCCTTGAATGAGCCAGGCTTCCCACTTCCAGAGCCCAGCAGGAAAGCAGTCTGAGACGCCATGATCGCAGTACGTGTGCGAGAAACACAGCAGAAGGCTGTGTTGTCACACAATCCATTTTCATGGGGAGTTTGTCTGTCCCCCAGGCATGCAGCAGAGGGAAGCGACTGTGGAACTGTAATCACAGAGGGAAATCCTCATCTCGCCAACCCCCTTTGTTTTATAGCTGAGGAAAGTTCCCAGCGGCAAGGTGGCTCCCACGATGTCATGTGTCCCGTTTAGGAACCAGGGTGGGCACGAGACGTTTCTGGTCGTGTTTTCTGGTCTCGGAACACTGGGATCCGGCCTCTCCATTTGACATAGCGTCTTCCTCTCCTGTGGGGGGGTGGGGAGTGGGGGGTGGGGGGGAAAGGCGGCGGATCCCAGCTTTGTCAAGCATTATGAAGCGAATTGGGTACTCTGAGTGGCACTTTTAAAGGTGATCATAATTATTTCCCTGTCTTTGATGGATCACAAAGGGGGTTCCCCATCCAACACTCCCACAAGATGTTGGAACAAAAGGGATGAATAGAGTACAAGTTTGGCTCCTTGCTGGCATTTGAAAGCCCTCGTTTGGGAGTAGGATTTATTAAATATTGTAATCAGTTCACTGTCGCCTGTTGAAACATTTGCTTTAATGGGCTTGTTAAATTTAGATTATGTTAAAAAGAGAAAAAGAGAGAGAGAGAGAGGGAGAAAGACATTTCCCTGTCTCTGAACTCTAGGGCTGCCACATCATGATAGTATATGAATTCAAGAAATAGCTCCCAGCCGTGATAATTACCCCCATTGTGGAGAAAAGAGGATGACATTTCGGGATGATTCGAGATGATTCAAGAGGACGTTTCGTTTTGTAAACAGTCTTCTGATCAAAGCCTGTTCTTACTTTGGAGAGAGCAACATAAACTTTTTCCTTCCTTCCTTCCTTTATTTCCTGAATGATACTTTAGGTTGATTTTAATTCTACAAGTAACATATGATATTAACGTGTGTTCTATTAACATGACATTAACAGCTTCTATTTGTTGATGGCTTACTATGTGCTGGGCATCTTTCTAAACATTTACTTGCATTCGTGCTTTAAATCTCTACAGTGCTCAGCAAAGCAGATAGTATTATTATCCCAAGTTCCACATGAGGAAAGGGGGGCACAGCGAGGTTGAGCAGTGTGCCTAAGGTCACACAGCTAGTTATCGGCAAAGCCGGGATTCAAATTCAGGTGTCGGCCACTAAAGATTATGCACCTCCCTGACCACTAGGATACATTGCATGTGTACCCATTCTCCCATAAAATTAAAACATTTTTCATGTTAGCCTTATGCTAACCTCTCTTTTGATCACCAGTCCAATCTCGGTCTCTTCTCCCCATACCCAGAGGTAGCAATTATCAGCTAGGGAGGCATTCATCGCATGTATGAAAACAAATAGAGTCTCTGTGCATCTTATTATTAATACTAAAAAACATTCCATTCTGGGGGCACCTGGGTGGCTCGGTCGGTTGACCATCTGACTTCGAATCAGGTCATGATCTCACAGCTCGTGAGTTCGAGCCTTGCGTCAGGCTCTGTGCCGACAGCTCGGAGCCTGGAGCCTGCTTCGGATTCTGTGCCTCCCTCTCTCTCTGCCCCTAACCCACTCGCATTCTGTCTCTGTCTCTCTCAAAAATGAATAAACATTAAACAAATTTTTTTAAATATTCCATTCTGTTTTGCTTAGCTATTCCCCTCCTAATGGGTATTAAGGTTGTCCCTAGTTTTTCATGAAAGTAAATAATGCTGAGGTAATGTGCAGGCGTATCTCCAGGGCAGCTCCCAACAATGGAGATCGCTTAGTGTTCGCGGAAATTGCCACCTTACATTCTTCCCCGCTGTACCTGCAAGTCGTGGATCCTTCAGAGCTTTGCCATCAGTTTTCCTAATTAAAACTGGAAGGGGAGGGCTTTCCAACCTCAGGGTAAAGACGCGAGTGCTTGTCTCTCTCCTGCCATAACAGTTAACCACCCAGTCTGGTTCTCTCTGCACCTGCCGTCTTCAGTGTCATCCAGCTGAGCCTCCTAAAGACCGAGTTGAGGTTTCCCTTCGTTCTCAGGAAAATGTAGCCAAAACAGGATGTTCAAAATAGAATGTTCAAGTTCCAGGCCTCTCCATGTTGAGGCCTGGAAACAGGAGCCAAGGTGTAGCTGTTGAGATTTCCAGGATGTGGGACGCCGCCCCGCCTCCCGGTGCCTCCCCCTTCACCCCCGCCCCGCCATCCAGATAGAAACTATGTGCCTTTGAGAAACAAAGTCAAAACCTTCTTTTGTTTTATTTATTTCTTCCGATAGCTGGTCCTTCATTTAAGAAATAATGAATGAGAGCTTTCTTTCTTCTTTTTTTTTAATACATGAAATTTATTGTCAGATTGGTTTCCGTACAACACCCAGTGCTCATCCCAACAGGTGCCCAATGAGAGCCTTCTATATGCAGACACAGTACAGGGCCTGGGGACACAAAAGGAGCAAGGTAACCCTCCTGCACCCCCCTCCCCGCCCCCCGGCTTCATAGAGCTTCATAGCTTCGTATCACTGCGATTTTCCCAGGTCACAGACTCAAATGTTCACTCTACTTTGTATTAATTGTTGCCCCCCTACCTCCCAAGAATTTCGCCTTGATCCTAGGCTATGTGTCTGGGGACCTGTTGCTTTACAGACCACCAGTTCCCATCTCTGGGAGTTGGATAGGGCCTCCCACCTCCAAACCTATTGTGGGAATTCTCCAGGACATGTAAGACTATTTTAGAAAGACTCAAGGTCTGGAGTCACTGTTACTGTGTCACTTCTGTTTAAACAGTAGTTTAGGATAGACTGGCCCTAATTCTCTTTTTTTTTTTAATGTTTATTTACTTTTGAGAGAGAGAGAGAGAGAGACAGAGACAGAGACAGAGCATGAGCAGGGGAAGAAGGGCAGAGAAAGGGGAGACACAGAAACCAAAGCAGGTTCCAGGCTCTGAGCTGTCAGCACAGACGTGAGGCTTAAACTTAGGACCCGCGAGATCACGACCTGAGCCGAAGTCGGACTTAACCCACGGAGCCACCCAGGCGCCCCTTTCCTGATCGTCTTGTATTGCTGTTGCTGTGAGTAATAAACTCTCCTTGATTTCTGGCCCAGAAGTCTTGTGTCTTCTACCACCATGTATGGCAGGCTAACTTGTTAGCTTGCAAGGAGGGAATATCTCAGACATTTCCGAGTTATTGATACATTTATTTATCCATCCGATAAATATTTATTGGGTGTATTACCTGTCAGATGGTAGGGATACAGAAATGGAGCAGGTCCCTGCTCTCAGGGAGCTTCAGTCTGGCGAAGCAGGCGTCGTCAAAGAGGAGCATTTACAGCTGGCGAAATGTGCGAGGAAGGGAATGAATGCCGTGCATTGGCATCGACGGGTTTCCAAAGGAGAGGGTTGTGACGGGGGGCCCGTCTGCAGAGCTGGCCACATAGGTGGGAATTGAGAGATGACATGGTGGCCGTTGTTCAAACACTCAAAGAAACGGAAGTAAGAGGACACGGAGTTGGGAGTGAGCTGGAGCGGAGGGTGGCAAGTGAGAAGGGGCCGAGACGAGACACGAGGCCAGAGGAGTAGCGGCGAAAGCAGGAAATACAGCCCCTCGAGGCCACGGTGTGGAGGTTCTGTTTGATTCAAAGTGAAAGTGAAAATCACGGAAGAGTTAGAGGAGGCAGGGGGCAGGGAGGGGCTGGGGTCTGAGTTACATAATCAGATTGTATGTATTACATACAATAATAATAATATAAAAAAATCCCTGATTTGCATCTTATAATAATAAGACAGGAGCCGGAGGGCTTCCTGGAAGGTGTCTGGACCGTCCATCGGTATGTCTGGGCCCCATGTGGATTTCCCCCAGTCCCCTCCTCCACCCTGTGAGCGTGTTTCTGACCGGTCTGGCACACTGTCCCCTTCTCCTCTCTCACTGCCCCTATGTTGCCAGGCAACCCACAGTGCCTCTCGCCCCAGTGCACAGGGGACAATGGGTTTGCAGCTTAGGGCTTGAGAAGGGCGAAGAGTGAATCCCAAACCAGAAATGTGGGCAACCCTTCAGAAAGTGCCTTTGTTCCACGGGGAACAGAAAAGGATTTACAACAGACAAAAAGGGAAGATATACCCTTTGTCGAGGAGGGATCGCAAAACCATCCATAAGCACTGTAGCCTGAAGCATTAAAACCAACAGCACGGACGTGTTTGATGGAACAAGACGGCGAGGCATACGGAAACCAGAATGCGGCGAAAGGAATATCTATCGAGAAAAGAGGGATTGACTGAGCAGGGGCTTATGCATACGGCGATGGGACATGATGCAGCCACATGCGGAGAACTAGTAAAATAATGTGTTCAGTATGGGTCAGCTTAGAGCAAACATTGGAAGTATGTGTTCGTGTGTTTGCATACATGTACCCGTGGAGGCTGGTGCGGGAGACTGCGTTCTCAAGTGTTGATGGGGGGGTGGTTCTCAGCCCCGGCTGAGCGCTGAAATCCACTGGCAAAATCCCCCCCGCCCCCAATGCCACATAGTTTAATCCTGGGAAATTATATATTAAAAAAATTTTTTTTAATTTATTAATTTTTGAGAGACAGAGTGTGAGTGAGGGAGGGGCAGGGAGAGAGGGATCCCAAGCAGGCTCCGGGCTCCAGGCTGTCAGCACCGAGCCTGACGCGGGGCTGGAACTCATGGACCGCAAGATCATCACCTGAGCTGAAGTCAGCCGCTTCGCTGACTGAGCCAGCCAGGTGCCCCTGGGGTTACATATTTTAAATAAAATCTTTACTTTGGAACAAGGTTAGGTTTTACAGAAAGGTTTTTGCAGAGATAACATAGACTATCTGACCCTTTTGTTAATATCTCGTGTAACCACTTGTCAAAACTAAGGAACTGACATTAGTACATTACTATTAATTAACCCCAGACTTCATTGGTATTTTGTTAGTTGTGGTTTGTTTGTTTTTGTTTGTTTCGTTTTTCGGGACTAACGTCCGTTTGCTGTTCCAGGATCCAATTCAGGATGCCATGTTGTTTTTTTGTCATCAGGCATCCTGAGCCTTCTCTGGTCTATGTCATAGGGTCTATGTCAGTTGCCCTGTCTTTCCTGGGTTTTCCCGACCTTGATAATTTTGAAGAGTACTGGTCAAGTATTTTGTTTGATGTCACTCGATTTGGGTTTGTCCCATGTTTTTCTTGGATGATAACAAGACTGTGGACGTTGGGGAATAAGACCAGAGGTGATGTGCCCTTCTCTTTCCATCGCTGGGATGTATGTATATGGTACCAACACTCACTGGTGACGTTAACTCTGATCGTCTGGTTAAGCGGGTGTCTGTCAGGTTTCTCCAGTAGAAGTTACTGTTTTTCCTTTCTGTCCTCTGTTCTTTGGAAGTGAATCGCTGAGTACAGCCCACATTTGAGGACGGGGAGGTTTAAGCTTGACCTCCTGGACGGCGGAATTTATACCTATATTATTTGGAATTCTTCTGCGGAGAAGATTTGTCTCTTCTCTCTCATTTTTAAAACACTTATTTATATCAGTCACTTATTTATTTCAGTCACTTATTTATATCAGTATGAACTTGTGTATATTTATTTTTACTTCGGGTTATAATCTACCACCGGATTATTTTGTCACCCAAGTTGTTCTAGCCCCGGCCATTGGGCGCATGTCCCTGTTACTATTTTTTGTTTGTTCGGTTTTTTGTTTATTTTTTTTTTTAGCGCTTCCTTACTTTCTGGAACCATAAGATATTACAATCTCATCTTGTATATTTCCTGCCCCAGCCATAGAATCGGTCTCTTCTCTAAGAAGGATACTTAGAAACCAAGATCTGGGCAGGGGTTTGCCCTTGCTGCAAGACTGCCACTGTTTCTGGGACTTCTCTGAAGACAGAACTAGGGAAGATATGCATAGAACCCATGTATGCACATATATCATAATTATTTCTCTTTCTTTATGTCTTTATCATCTATCTACTACTTAGTCTCTATTCTCTCTATGTGTATATGCATACAGATATATTCTCTATATACGCTGTCTATATATACACACATATATGTTCATAATAGGTATACATATATATATTTATAATTTATAAAAAATATATAATTAGATATATGTAATTTTTAAAATTTAGGGGTGCCTGGGTGGCTCAGTCGGTTGCCTCAGGGCATCATTTCATGGCTTGTGAGATCGAGCTCTGCATCAGGCTCTGTGCTGACAGAGCAGAAACTCCTTGGGGTCTTCTGTCTCCCTCGCTCTCTGCCCCTCCCCTGCTTGCATGAGTGTGTGTTCTCTCTCTCTCTCTCTCTTTCTCAAAATAAATAAATAAACATTAAAAAAAAAGACTTTAAAAATTAAACACAAGGGGCACCTGGGGGTGGCTCAGTCAGTTAAGTGTCCGACTTTGGCTCAGGTCACGATCCCACAGTTCGTGAGTTCAAGCCCCACATCGGGCTCTGTGCTGACAGCTCAGAGCCTGGATCCTGCTTCAGATTCTGTCTCCGGCTCTCTCTGCCCCTCCCCGCTTATGCTCTGTCTCTCTGTCTCTAAAATAAATCAACACTAAAAGTAAACTTAAAAACACGATTAGTATCTAGGTGAAAGTCTTCAAACGTAATCAGACCTCTAGCTAAGGGCTCTCACCCTTGACACTGTTGTTATTTGGGGCTAAATAGTTCTTGGTTTGAAGGCTCTCGAGTGAAGGATAGGATGGTTAGCCACATTTGGGCAATCTTGGTCCACTGGATGCCAAAAGCAGCCCCTCCCCCAGATTCTGTGTCTCCCTCTCTCTCTGACCCTCCCTGTTCATGCTCTGTCTCTCTCTGTCTCAAAAATAAATAAACATTAAAAAAAAAAGTAAACGGTTTCTTATTCTTATATAAGACAGCTGCCACTGTAAACCATACTCTCGTCTTCTAATGCCTTGTGAAGTGGTGAAGAATACCCAGAAGGGGGTAGTTTTTGCTGCCAACATACCAGTTTTTAGGTACATTCTTTTCAGGTTTAAAACAATTTTTTAATGTTTATTTATTTTTGAGAGAGAGAGAGAGAGAGAGAGAGCGCGCACATGAACAGGAGATGAACAGAGAGAGAGGGAGGCACAGAATCCAAGGCAGGCTCCAGGTTCTGAGCTGTCAGCACAGAGCCCGATGCGGGGCTTGGACTCACGAACCGTGAGATCACGACCTGCGCCAAAGCCGGATGTTTAACTGACCGAGCCACCGAGGCGCCCCTCTTTTCAGGTTTTAGATCAGTTTCCATATTGTCGTGGGGTAAACCTGAACCACCTTCCGAGTACCAGCTACTTCAGGGAAGTCCCATTTGATTCCAAGTGGAAGAGGACTCCACCCAAACTGGCTTGTGCAAAATCCAAGTTGGCTCACATCCTAGAAAATCCGTGGGTGATGTGTTCAGGCATGGCTGGATCCAGGGGCCAAGCAAAGAACCCAGGGTTTTGCTTTGTCTCCATCTTTCAGTTTTAGTATTGCGTCGGTTTCATTCTCAGGCTCAGTGACTCCAGGCTCCCCCTCAGAAAGCAAGATGAATACAGCAGCTCCTCTTTACATGCGATTACGTTCAGAGACTATGTGTGTGCATGTGAGTGGGGGAGGGGCAGAGAGTGAGAGAGAGAGAGAGAGAGAGAAGCACTCTCTGTGCTATCAGCACAGAGCCCAATGCAGGGCTCAAACTCACGAACCATGAGATCATGACCTGAGCTGAAACCAAGAGTCGGACACTTAACCGACTGAGCCACCCAGGCACCCCCCCATCAGTAATTTCTTTTTTTTAAAAAAAAAACAAGGTTTCCAAGTGATTCCAATGTACAGCCAAGGTTGAGAACCATAGTTATAAGAGGAAGAGTTTGCTGTCAGAAGGCCCCTCAGGTTAAATTTCAGCTACAACATTTATTAGCTCTGTGACTTTGGAGAAGCTATTTAACACCAGAGCTTAACTAATCTGTAAAATAGACCTATATCTAAAATACTATTTCTAGGCAAATGGGGTAAATGCAGCTCCTGGTGGTTTGGGTACCTCGTGTCTTATTTTCTGGAAAGAGCTGTTCTGCGAGTTGCAGTTAAAAAACCTGCTTGCCAAATGGAGCTAAGGAAGCCAAGAGCAAAAACTCAGTTTTTATTAAGTAAAACACTGGCCAAGAGGATTTCACTTGCTGAGGATCCTGGGTCCCACTTGCTCCTGAGTCTGGTAAGGCCAGCTTTTTTTTTCTTTTTTTTCTTTTAACTTTTATTCATATTTGAGAGACAGAGAGAGACAAGGCACGAGTGGGGGAAAGGGCAGAGAGAGAGAGGGAGACACAGAACCCGAAGCAGGCTCCAGGCTCTGAGCCGTCCGCACAGAGCCCGACACGGGGCTCGAACTCACAGACTGTGAGATCATGACGTGAGCTGAAGTCGGACGCTTAACCCACTGAGCCACCCGGCGTCCCAAGGCAGCTTTCTAAAGCAGAGTCTGGTCGGGTTGCTTCCACTCCTAGATCCTGCAGCGGCTCAAACACCAGCTTTCCTTTCTGTGGGTAAATTGGAAGGGGCTTTATGCAACAGCGAGCGTGGATGCCAAGTTAGAGGGAGGTACCGTTCTTCCATGAACGTTTCCTGAGCCTTACTCCTCATTAGGTGCACACAGTGATGAGGCCAGCGCGACAAGCCTAATAGGCAAGGGAAACTGTTGGCTTTCAAGCTGGATTGTCAATAGGCCTGTTTGATACGGCTGCGTTTCTGACCTAATCAGCTGCAGGCGGCCTCTCCGCGGAGCTCCCTGGGGGCATCGGAGCAAGCAATATTTCACAATCTAACAGCTGAAATCAGCTCACATCTCACAGAGCCGGAGCCTGAAGAAAAAATAACGTTGGAAGAGGCTTGCACATGCAGAGAAGAACCTTCTGGATGGTGGTCAAGTGTGTTTGCGGAAGCAGGCCGCTGCCTGTCGGGCAGTGCCGGGGCGATGTTTGTGAGGACGGGTGCATCTGAACTCGAATGACACCTTCAGGCCACTCAGCCTTCGGTTATTTTCCCGGAGAACGGTCGCGTGGAGAGCTTTCGCCCAAGCATGGCGGGAAACTGAACGTCCGCTTGGCTCATGCCTCGGCCTTGGTTGAATGTCATCATCCGGCCTGAGATGCTCTGCTGTGGCTGTGTTTGACTTGGGCACAGAAGGGGCCGCGTCAAATATTTTTGTAGTAGTGAGGATGTTTTCCGGTGCAATCTCCTGAAAAGCTAAACCCACTAGATTAGCTATGGAGTTTAGGGGCTCCCATAAGAAGCCTGGAGTCGTTAGGTTGCAGGCACTGTTTGATGAGGATTCTTCTTCAATCTTTGTCATCCTGCAGGCTTGTGCTCCTGACTGTGTCCTCAAGGATAAGGCCAGGGAGCTGAAGCAGGTCTAGACTTCATATCCGAGCCTGCGAGAGCCTCTCTTTTCCCAAGCGTAAAGAGTCCCGAGTGTCACTCCGATCGGTATAACTTAGTTGGCCCTCCTGACTCTAAGGCACTTATGTCCAGAGAGGATGGCATTATGCTGATCAACCCAAGTAGAGTCAATTTCGCCCAAACCACATAGCAACTTTTCGATAAGATAAACGGCCACTGGGGAGGAAGCCAACATTTACTATATAGTTATTTTCTCTCAAGGCCCTAATAGATTGTTGTTGTTGTTGTTTTAATTGGAGAGAACTTGAGCAGGTACAAGTTAGATTTCGAAAGAGGCTTAATACTGACTCGGCGTACCTTACAGTCGCCTCTCAAAGTGAAGCACATGAATATCCAGGTGAATCCCTGATGATTATCTCATGCTGGCAAAAAGCTCTTTTATTTTTTATTGAAATTTTTAATGTTTATTTCTGTTGAGAGAGAGAGAGTCGGGGGGAGGGGCAGAGAGAGAGGGAGACACAGGATCCGAAGCAGGCTCCGGGCTCCGAGCTGTCAGCACAGAGCCCAATGCGGGGCTCGAACTCACGGACTTCTCCAGTAAGACCACTTCCTCTGCTGTGGATGACTGTTTCAGAATTTCCCTTCCTTTCCATTCCACGTGCCTCTTCGTCTCAAGTGATGTTACGGCTTCAATGTCTTGGGCAAATCAGACGTCAATACACGAAGGTTTTCATGAACTCCCCACAAATCTACTCCTACCTGTTTTCTCTTGTTAGACTTTCTTCTTGTTAGGGTGGAGGAAATAGAGGAGAAGCAAGAGATGGGGAGCCAGTAGCTAATGGGCATACAGTTTCAGTTTGGGATGAGGCACATTTCCGGCAGATGGATGGCGGTGATGGTCGCACAGCAGGGTGAATGTCCTTAGTGCCATAGAACTGAATATTTGGAAGTAGTTAAAATGGGGGCACCCGGGTGGCTCAGTCACTTGAGCAGCCGACTCCTGGTTTCGGCTCAGGTCACGATCTCATGGTTCGTGGGTTCTAGCCCCGCGCCAGGCTCTGTGCTGACAGCATGGAGCCTGCTTAGGGTTCTCTCTCTCTCCCTCTCTCTTTGCCCCTGCCCTGCTCATGCTCTTTCTTTCTCTCAAACTAAGTAAATTAACTTCGGAAAATAAAATAAGATAAGATAGTTAAAACGGTTAAAACGTTGTGTGATAGATCTGTGGACCACAATAAACATGTTTATTAATTACAAGGGGAAAAGTAGTAAATTTATACTAAAGAAAATGGATAGAAACCACGGCCACAGAAAGAAAAAGAAAAAAAAAAGGTGGAGTGAACACGCTTATTTCACGTTCTCACTTTTAGAGTAATTCTTTATGCTCTGGGTTTTATTTCCTCCTTTTTACTAAAGACTTTGTAGCAGGGCGCCTGGGTGGCTCAGTCGGTTCAGTGCCCAACTTGGGCTCAGGTCGTGATCTTGCGGTTTGTGAGTTCTAGCCCAGCATCAGGCTTTGTGATCAGGCCTGCATCAGATTCTGTGTCTCCCTTTCTCTCTGCCCCTCCCCCACTCACTCTCTGTCTCTCAAAAAATGAATAAACATTAAAAAAAAAACAATAAGAATTTAAAACAAGAACTTATCAGGACTCTACTTCTGGAACTGGCAACACAACAAATATGTACTATCTGTCCCTTTAAAGAGGTGTTGTGGACTCCGGACCCAGACAATTAAACGTGCATGTCTAGACCTCAGCTTTCAGGTCTGAATTGGAGACGTGAACGTAGAAGAGAGCGTGGAGTGCAAATGACATGAGTATCTAGACAGGGCTCTGAGGTGTCCTGACATGGAGAGGTCAAGCAGAGAAGTGCGAGGGGAGAAAGGAATTTGACAAGAGGCAGCCAGCGTGACTGG
The DNA here is from genome assembly GCF_007474595.2 of Lynx canadensis. NCBI lineage: Eukaryota > Metazoa > Chordata > Mammalia > Carnivora > Felidae > Lynx > Lynx canadensis. The sequence continues at coordinate 20,991,416 of NC_044318.1, forward strand.
GGGAAACCCAGAAGAGTATAGCATTCCAACAGCTCAGAGAGGCATTGCAGAGTCAGCTGGGACCTCTGTGCCCCCTGGATTTGGCAACATGGCGAGGTGGGGAGAGCCTCGGTGATTTTAAATCATGTCAGTGACGTTGCGAAAATATAACTAGATTGAAGTAAAATGAAAAGAAAAAGAGATGTGTGGAAGTTGATCCACACGTCTATCCAGCAAGAACAGACAATGTGTTCAAGAAGTTTTGCTCTGAAGTCGGGGCACCTGGGTGGCTCGGTAGGTTGAGCATCCGACTTCTGCTCAGGTCATGATCTCGCAGTGCGTGGGTTCGAGCCCCACATCCGGCTTGCTGCTATCAGCCTGTCAGTGCAGAGCGCGCCTTGGATCCTCTGTCCCCCTCTCTCTGCCCTTCCCCCACTTGTGCTCTCTCTCCCTCTCAAAATCAATAATTAAGTAAATAACATTTAAAAAAAAAAAAGAAGGTTTGGGGCGCCTGGGTGGCGCAGTCGGTTAAGCGTCCGACTTCAGCCAGGTCACGATCTCGCGGTCCGTGAGTTCGAGCCCCGCGTCGGGCTCTGGGCTGATGATGGCCCAGAGCCTGGAGCCTGCTTCCGATTCTGTGTCTCCCTCTCTCTTTGCCCCTCCCCCGTTCATGCTCTGTCTCTCTCTGTCCCAAAAATAAATAAACGTTGAAAAAAAAAATTAAAAAAAAAAAAAAAGAAGGTTTGCTCTGAAGTAAAGACATAACATGTTACAGGAAGGGATCGTGGATATGTAACCGAACATTTCTGTAGAATTATAACACACACAGATGAAAGCAGGAATCATAGGTGTGTAAATCAAACATCTTACACGGAGTGGACATACCTGTGTAAGCACTCCACAAATCATAAAACAGAATACTACCAGTATCTCGGAAGCCCATTATAGACTCTATGTTTGCATTCTGATATTAACAAGTTTGAACAATTTCTCCCTTCTGATGGTAAATTTTACAGGTCAACCTGGCTCAGCCAGGGTACAGAGATAGTTGGCCAAACATTATTCTAGTTGTTTTTGTGAGGGTGTTTTGAGATGAAATGAACATTGAAATCAGTGGGCTTTGAGTAAAGCAGATAACCCTCCATTATGTGGGTGGCCGTAATCCAATCTCTGAAGACCTTCATAGAAACCAAGACTGACTTCCCTGGGGGAGGAGAGAATTCTGCTCGCAGAATGCTTGTGGATTCCAGCTGTGACTTTTCCCCCGGTCTTTAGCCTGCTGGTCTACCTTACAGATTTGTTTTGTTTTGTTTTGGACTTGCCAGCCTCCACAATTGTATAAGTGAGATGATCCCTTTAAAAATCTCCCTCTCCCATATTTGTGTCTATATTTACATTTACTTTTCTTGATCTCTACCATCGTCATGATACAAACCACCATCACTTCCCGCCAAAACATTGGTAGCCAGATAGTAAGTATTCTTTCAACCCTTCCTCCCTAGACAAATCAGAGATATTTGTAAAGATAAGACCACGTCCCCCTCCTGCTTAAAATAAAGACTCAAAATAAAACGCAGGTGTCCTGCCAAGGCTTGCTAGGATGTGGAAGAGGAAGACACACACTGCTTGCCATTCTCCGTAGGGCACCTGTTTATTCTTCGGCCCCAAGTTACACAGCAGTGTGGGCCCCTGTTGCCCGATCGTCACTACTGTTTTCCGAAGAAAAGCCAGACGCCGAGGTTCTTTGGTCTTCATACTCCTCATCAGGGTTTTCAAGGGTCTCTCAGGTTTTGCTCCTCTTTCTCTCTTCCCTTCACTCCTATCTGCATTTCACCCTCCAGCATTGGTAATCTAACTCAATTTAATTTCCAATGTGCATCAGGCTATTTCCCACCTCCATGTGTTTGCATCTGCTACGCCTTCTGCTCAGACTTCCCTGCACCTCCCACCCCTTCCTTCCCCTGGCTGAGATGGTAGCATACCACTGACTCCGTGAAAACTTCTTCGACACCCCCCGCCCCCATCAAGAGGAGGTGGTTGCCTCTCCATGGGGCTCCATGCTTCCCCATGATAGCTATCGCCTGTCATGGTGCACTTCAGTTATCTGCCAGTAGACTGTGAACTAACTTCCCGAGGACACAGATGGCATCTTTGATCCCTTTGTCCTCACTCAGTACAGAAATTGCCATGAGAGTGCTTGAGCCCTGGCCCTAGGTTCTGCCAGGCTCCCCCCATGGATTTCACCAGGCTTCTGCCACTGTCCAAGGTGCTGGCCACCTTGTTCTGCCTGCGTCCAGCCAGCCTTCCTCACCAGAGCTACAGGCTGATGCTCTGCCTCCCTTCCCAGTGCCAGGTCCCCAGATGGGGTTCCCTGCTCACTTTATGTTTCTAGGACCTGCTACTGTCTTGGCTACTGGGATTAGGTTTATGCCTCAGCATCAGGCCTCAGTTGTTTACTTGTACCTCTAGGGTCAGTATCTGCAACCAGATCAGGGTTGGGGTTTTTTTGTTTGGTTTTTTTGTTTTTTTTTTTTTTTTGGTATCTGCTCTGACCTGAGTGTAAGTCTCCTGTCTGAATCCGGTCAGTGCACTTCTCCCTGCTTCCTGCATCAACCCATATGCCAATCCTCACACCTTTCTCCACCTCTCTTGATATGTGATACCTGTTCTCACCCCCGAGAATGTGCGAGAAATAGTCCCTTCATTTCTTTCCTTATTAGGGGCAGGTCTTTGAATGGGATCAAGTTCAGGTTAAAAGCACAGACTGTATATTCCCTCAAGCCTACATTTAAACCCTACCTCCATCATTAACTAGCAATGCAAAGTTGGGCAAGCTGCTAAGGCCTCTGAAGCTTGATTTCCCCATCTGAAATCAGGAATTCTCATAGGGTTATTAGAAAACTGAAGCGAATGTGTTGAAAAGCGCTTGGTTACATATCACTTATAGGTAATGAGTTATGCATCAGTATTGTTTCTTTTATTAGTAGGAAACAATAGTGTGGCAGTAACGTCACTCATTGTCCCAGTCTGAGCTCTGCCTATCGTTCTCCCCACAGAGCATCCCCCAGCTTCTCCTATTCTCTCCCGACAGATGCTTTTGCTGCTAATAAATCCTGCCTGTGGTATCACAGTTCACTGCAGCATCTGGCTTGGAATCGAGACATCAACACATGAATCAGACAGGATGAGAGGAGGAGGAGGCTGAAGACGTAGGCTCCAACTACCTTGGTGACAAGGAACCGAAGAGAGAAAGAACAGAGGATTATAATAAGATCTGGAGGTTTTGCTTTTCTGCTAAGTGGGGTGGGTTTAAACTTCTCCTTGTGTTCACCGCCCACTCAAGGTTAGGTAGACAGCTTCTGGGAGGGGCAGCCAGTTGGGAGTTTGGCACCCCAGAGGGAAAAGTTTGCAAATGCGCTGTGCCGTCTGACGTCCAGGCTGAAGAAGGGAGGAAAGAAGGAAGGAGGGAAGGCGAAAGTAAAAAGGAAGAGGGAAAGAAATCCCATTAGCCTCTCTGATACACCTGTCTTGGACACATTTCCAGCGTGGTAGGAACAGGCTTCCCAAGACTCTCACAATTTAGAATTGTTGCATAAAATGTGATATTCCTAAGATTAAGTTCAATTCTACAGTGTAGCCTTGATGGTCATTCCAAGTCGGGTCCCTTCTGAACTGTCTCTCTCCATCTTCCACCACCTCTCCCCATGTGCACATAGAAGGGTAAACACAGAAAAAGTTTATTGAGTGTTTGCCAGCTACCAAGTACTGTGCCTGTGTTCTCATGTGGTCTTCTCAACAGCCCTTCGAAGTAGGTTCTATTATTACCTTTATTTTCTAGATAATAAAACTGAGGCTTAGCATTATTTCCCATAGTCGGAGACTAACACGAAGTTGAGCCATGGCAGGCTGATAAACAGACCACGATGACGATTTTTCCATGAATTTTTATCTTGTTTTACTATTTTATTTTATTTTTAGAGTTTCTTTATTTATTTTTGAGAGAAAGGGATCGGGGAGGGTCAGAGAGAGAGGGAGAGAGAGAATCCCAAGCAGGCTCTTCACTGTCATTGCGGAGCCTGACTCCGGGCTCGATCCCGCAAAACGTGAGATTGTGACCTGAACCGAAATCAGCAATCGGATGCTTAACCAACTGAGCCATCCAGGCACCCCTCAATGACTTTTTATTTTTATTCAAAAAATTTTTTGTGGGTGTTTATTCATTTCTGAAAGACAGAGAGAGACAGAGCACAAGCAGGGGTGGGGCGGAGAGAGAGGGAGGCACAGAATCCGAAGCAGGCTCCAGGCTCCGAGCCGTCAGCACGGAGCCCGACGTGGGGCTCGAACTCACGAACCGTGAGATCGTGACCTGAGCCGAAGCTGGACGCTAGACCGACTGAGCCACCCAGGCGCCGCCCCCCCACCCCCCGCAATTGCTTTTTAAAAGAATGAGTTATATTTGAACGTGTGGAGATGTCCCCTGATATGTGCCAGGCTCTCCCGTCGACACCCAGGATACCATGGTGAGCGGCACAGGCTTGGAGAGATGAACCCAGCTCCTCAAGATCAAACACGCAGGTGGCAGAACCGGAATCCCAACCGTAGTCGTGGACTCTCAAATTCATTTTTCTATTACACTCAGCTGCTTCCCAATTCACACATCTTCATATTCAAAGAGGCTATTAACCTACTACATCGCCACCACCTGGGGCCTCCCAGGCAAAGCAAATGGAGTCAGCATCTTCGTAAATAAGGATGATCGGGGTTGGTACTCCTGGGTCCCAGAGAAATGCCAACCCCCTGTATTTCAAAGAGAGGGTAAGTGGCATCGCCATCCTGCACAGACTATGGAGCGGAGGGTATAATGACTGAGGGGCCAGCTCTGGCTCGGCGTGATCCCGGCAAGGTGACTTCCCTCCCAGGTCCTCACCTGTACATTGAGGGGGATGTATTAGCTGGTTCTAAGCTCTGGTCATCTTGGGAAGGGATCTATTTGCAGTGGTTTCCCCCATACAGACTTCAAAAATTTTGGAGACTGGGGATTCAATGAAAAGAAAGAGGCACGATTTGACTAGTTGATGCATAATTTTTTGAAACTCCTGTTCTTTCAGTCTGTGAATATGCTGGATCTCACCCTCAGGTCTAATTAGCTGCAAGATTCTCCTGAAGGCTTTAGAATCCAGAAGCCCAAGCTTTATCGGGAGAGAACATTCATGGGTAATTATGTCAGGGCTTTCCTGGGGCTCCATTCAAGACACACATGCGCTTAGGAAAGTTATCCTTTACTCTTTCTGTTCTTCATCATCCGAGTTCAGAGCTTGAACTCAGAAACAAGACGGGGCAGGTCTGCCTTTAACTCCTGTCCCTTAACTTCTCTTACCCTGCTCCCTCTTCTATAAAATGGGGGCAATTATGGTACTTCTCTCCTTGCGCGTGACCCGTGTAAAGCTTCGCCCCCATGCCTGAAAGATAGTGAGATGTGCAACTGACCGAGAATGAGGCCCCCAGGGCCATCAACGTGCCCAAGTTCCTCAGGATGTTACTATACTGGCTTGGGTAGGCAAGGCAGAGGGACTTTGTGACTCATAAGTAACATAATTTCATAATTTACTACTTTGTGTTGGATATTTTCCAGCTTGGAAAGGAGCAAGGACGAGAGAGAGAGAGAGGGAGGGAGAGAGAAAGCTTCCGGAAAGGATGCTTGGTCGGAGAGCCAGCCACAGGTTTTCACAAGCGTTGTTGACAATGGCCGCCTTCGCCCTCCTTTCTGCTTGACGCCCCACTTTGCTGAGGGCTGGGTTGTTCATATAAAAAAAAAACTATCTTGGCCTTGTAGTAGGAGACAGGTTTACTCCCAAAAAGACGGTACAAAGCCTGGTGCTTGTGAGTCTAGTAGCCCGCCGCTCCCCTGCCCAACACCCCAGTTTCAACTCAGCGTTTGTTTGCAAGATCTGAGCTCTTGCAGAGATCTGAAGCTTGAAGGAGATGCAAGGGACTTGGAGAACCAGCCCATATCACTTATTTATTTCCCCCCAACCATTATTGAAGAGTATTTAGCAGGCATATTTCCTGAAGGCCGTCCTCCTTGTAAGAAACCCCGTTGGTGGTTTAATTAAGTTTACGTAAATACTAAATGGGATCCAACCAGAATGGGGTTTGCTGATTTGTTGTGCTGAGATAAATCCTTGCTCTGTTCTAACTGAATAGATTGAACACAGACTGTATTTGTTCTTATCCTGAAGCCACTTTCATGGGAGCGATAAACTGGAAATGTTATCGGGCTTGATATGCCGGTTTTTCTGGGAAAATCACGCTGCCTGTGGTGAGGGAACGGAGGAGCTAAAAAGGTCTTTGTTTTCAAAGTCATATGTCACAAGCCAAGGAGACTAAAAACAAAACAAAAACCATGGCCACTTTCTGGTAAGGACATGGTGAAATAGGTACCTCGTGTGGTCAGGAATGTTGCAAATTAAAATAACCATCTCGAGAAACCAATTTGGAAATGTTAAAAGACAACTTTAAGATCAGGATAATGCTTCGTGGTTCCATCTGGGAGTTCCACATATGGGAATCAAATCCAAGGAAATGGCCCCAACCTGGAAAAAATGATATGCATGAAGATGTTCATCGTGGTGTTAACTACGGCAGCAAAACAAACAAAAAACCACAAAGAAATTTTGCAACAAACCAGATTGAGAAATGATTACGTTGGTTATGACACTTTCCCGATGGAATATTACGCAGAATTTAACAAGAGGATTACAAAGATTACATGGAAAACTACTTGTTGGGGCTCCTGGGTGGCTCAGTCGGTTGGGCATCCGACTTCAGCTCAGGTCATGATCTCGCGGTCTGTGAGTTCGAGCCCCGCATCGGGCTCCGTGCTGACAGCTCGGAGCCTGGAGCCTGCTTCTGATTCTGTGTCTCGCTCTCTCTCGGCCCTTCCCCTGCTCATGCTCTGTCTCTCTCTGTCTGAAAAATAAATAAAACATTGAAAAAAAAGAAAAAGAAGAAAACTACTTGAAGTAGAAAAAAAATAAATCTAGATACACGTATACACTGTAAGTGAATTCAGCTTTAAAAAATATGCTGCTCAGCATGAAAGAGCCAGGATAGGCAAATTCAGAGAGACAGGAAGATGGGCATAGTGGTTGTCAGGGGCTGAAGGGTGGAAAGAACGGGGAAGGACTGCTAATGGACGTGACATGGGGTTTCCTTTGGAGTGATGAAAATGCAGATTATCGGTGATGGTTGCACGGCACTGTGAATGCAATGCCACTGGGTTGTACTCCTGAAGGTGGTGGTTTGTGTATTTACAACCATTAAAAAAGGGAAAGAGATGACAAACGATGTAGAATGCAATAAGACGACCCCCAGAAATCTGAATAGCAGTTATTTTAGGAGAGTGGGGCACTTTTTCTATGTTTCTGAAATTTCCTCTAATGCTAGTGTTACAGAAAGGCAGAATTATGCAGTATCAGATCCAGCCGAGAAGGTTAGGGGTGAGAGCCCCCCCGTCGCCCACCTCCCGCCACCCTGCCCCAGTCAGTGCAGAGGGTAATAGACAGCATTGAATATATATTTTAGAAAAGAAGGATCAAAACTCAATAGTATAAGCTTTCTTCTTGGGAAACTAGATACAGAAGAGCAGTGCAAACCTAAAGCAAAAAGAAATACATAAATAATACACACTAGAACACAAACTAATAATATTGAAAGCAAGAAAGTAATGGAGAAACCAATGAAACCAAAAGCTGGTTTTTGAAAAGGTCCGTGAAATTGGTAAACCTCTAGTGATGCCAACCAAGAAGCAATAAAGAAGTACAGGTCACGAATATCAGAAATGAAAGAGGGGACGTCTCTACAGGTGCATGGGACATCAGGGATCCCATGGACATTAAATGAATAGAAACTGAATATTGTGAACATCTGTGGGCTCCAAACTTGGTTACATAAATTAATTCCTTGAAAGATAATCACCCAAGGAGAAATAGATAATCCAAATAGGCTATATTATATCTATATAATTAATTTATAGCTAGTAAAGAAATTGAAGTTATTGTTAATAACTCCCCTAAATAGAAAGAGCCAGGCACAGATGTTTTCATTGGTGAAGTCTATCGAGTGTTTAAAGGAAGAAATGAAACCTATTCTCTCTAATGTGTTCCAGAAGATAGAAGAAGAGAGAGCACTCTTTACTCATTCAATGAGGCCAGAGTTACCTTAATACCCAAACCAGATAAAGATATTATTAGAAAGGAAAACTACACACCAATATCTCTCATGAACATTGAGGCAAAAATCCTCAAGAACACATTAGAAAACAGAATCAAACAATGGATGAAATTAATTATACACCATGATCGAATAGGATTCATTTCATGCTTACAAGGGTGGTTCAACATTGAAAATCAAGCAATGTAATCATATCAGTAGTAAAGGAAGAAAAATAATATGACCGTATCAATAAATAGAGAAAAAGTATTTGTCAAAATCCAACACCCATTTGTAATAAAAACTCTCAGAGAACTTCAACTTGATAAAAAATATCCCCCAAACATCATATTTAGCAGTAAAAAAAAAAAACAAACAGATGCCTTCTCCCTCAGATCAGGAGCTAGTATATAATATCTCCTTTTACCACTCCTGTTCAACATTCTACTGGAAGTTCTAGCTAATGCAATAACACAAGAAAAGAAAATGTGTAGAGAATGGGAAGGAAGAAATAAAACTATGTCCGTTTTCAGATGACATGATTATCCATGTAGAAAATCCAAAGAATCAACAAAAACCTTCTGGAACTAATAAGTGGCTATGTCAAGGTCACAGGATATAAGATTAATATCAAAAGTCAATTTTCCTTATATTCCAGCAATGAACAATTGGAAATTGAAATGAAAAGCAACATACAATGTTGCATCAGTACCTATATATATATATATATATATATATATATATATATACATATATAGGCATAATTCTAGCTAAATGTGTTGAGGATTTATATGAGAAGAACCCTGATGAAAGAAATAAAGATCTAAATAAATGAAGAGATATTCCATATTCATAGATAAGGAGATTCAATATTGTTGAGACATCAATTCTTCCCAACTTAATTCAATGCAATCTACTAAAAGCAACCCCTGTCAAAATCTCACCAAATCATTTTGTAGATGTTGACAGATTCTTTTTTAAATGTTTATTTATTTATTTTGAGAGAGAGAGAGAGCGAGAGAGAGAGAGAGAGAGAGCATAAGTGGGGAAGGGGCAGAGAGAATCCCCAGCAGACTCCCTGCTCAGTATGGAGCCTGACGGGGGCTCAATCTCACAACTGTGAGATCATGACCTGAGCTGAAGTCAAGAGCTGGATGCTTAAGCGATCGAGCCACCCATGCACTCCACTCCTGACCAACAGATTCTAAATTTTGTACGGAAATGCAAGAGACAGACTAGCCAGCGCGATTCTGAAGAAGAAGACAAAGTCAGGGGACTGATATCACCTGACTTTAAGACTTATCATAAAACTACAATAATCGTGACAGCATGATATTGGTGGAAAATATAGGCAAGTGATCAGTAGAATAGAATAGAGAACCCAGAAATGGACCCACGCACGTATAATTAACCGATCTTTCGCAAAGCCGCGGAGGTAATTCAATGCATTGATGGCCTTTTCAACAAAAGGGGCTGAAAGACTTGAACATTTTATGCAAAAAAATTTTTTTGCAAAATTAAATTAAAATAGATATTAAATGTAACTTGCCAGCTTACAGATTTTCTAGACGATAACAGGAGAAAACCTAGATGAACTTGGGTTTGTGGGTGAGGTGTTAGCTATAACAGCCAAGCACAGTCCATAAAGGGGAAAACAGGTATGTTGGACTTTATTAAAATTAAAACTCTCTCTCTGAGAAAGACATACTTTAAGAGAATGTGGCGACAAGCCATAGGCTGGAAGGACATATTTGCAAAACACGCATCTGATAAAGGACCTTTGCCCCAAATATACAAAGAGCTCTTAGAACTCAGTGTTAAGAAAACTAACCCAGGTAAAAACTGAGCAGAAGATCCGATACGTGCAACTCCACAAAAGATATGCAGATGGGAAACAAGCATACGAAAAGATGCTGGACATTGCATGTTGTTAGGGGGTGGCAGAGTGAGGCAGCAACGAGATACTCTTCCATACGCAATAGAACGACGAAATCCAAGGATGTAGAGCAACAGAAATGTTTGTTCGCTGCTGGTGGAGACGCTAACGGGTACAGCTACATTGAAAGGCAGATGGGCAGTTTCTTACGAAGCTAAACACAGCCTTACCATATGATACAGCAAATATTACAGCAAATACGGTAACGCAGTGATACACCCCAAATGGTCCAAGACTCTGTGTGCGCAAAAAACCCCCGCACACGAATGTTTACAGCACCGTTAGTTGTGATGGCCCGAATCTGGAAGCAACCAAGATTGTCTTCAATAGGTGAATGAATAGTCTGTGCTATATCTGTACAATAGCGCACTATTCAAGAATAAGAAGAAATGAGCTGTCAAGCCGTGAACAGACGTGGAGGGCACCAAAAATGCATTTTTACCCAGGGAAGGAAACCAGCCTGAAAAATCTACACACTATGTGATTCTAACTATATGACGCTTTGGAAAAAGACACAAGTATAGAGGTGGTAAAAAGATCAATGTTTGCAGGGGTGGGTTGCAGGGAGGGAGGAGAGGGATGACCTTCCTTCCTTCCTTCCTTCCTTCCTTCCTTCCTTCCTTCCTCCCTCCCTCCCTCCCTCCCTCCCTCCCTCCCTTCCTTCCTTCCTCCCTCCCTCCTTTCCTTCCTCCCTTCCTCCCTCCTTCCTTCCTTCCTTCCTTCCTTCCTTCCTTCCTTCCTCCCTCCCTCCCTCCCTCCCTCCTTCTTTCCTTCCTCCCTTCCTCCCTTCCTTCCTTCCTCCCTTCCTCCCTCCCTCCTTCTTTCCTTCCTCCCTTCCTTCCCTCCCTCCCTCCCTCCCTCCCTCCTTCCTTCCTTCCCTCCTTCCCTCTCTCCCTCCCTCTCTCCCTCCCTCCCTCCTTCTTTCCTTCCTTCCTTCCTTCCTTCCTTCCTTCCTTCCTTCCTTCCTCCCTCCTTCTTTCCTCCCTCCCTCCTTCCTTCCTTCCTTCCTTCCTTCCTTCTTCCTTCCTTCCTTCCTTCCTTCCTCCTTCCTTCCTTCCTCCCTCCCTCCTTCTTTCCTTCCTCCCTTCCTTCCCTCCCTCCCTCCTTCGTTCCTTCCTTCCCTCCTTTCCTCTCTCCTCCCTCTCTCCCTCCCTCCCTCCTTCTTTCCTTCCTCCCTTCCTCCCTTCCTTCCCTCCTTCCCTCTCTCCCTCCCTCTCCTCCCTCCCTCCTTCCCTCCCTCCTTCCCTCCCTCCTTCCTTCCTTCCTCCCTCCCTTCCTTCCTTCCTTCCTTCCCTCCCTCCCTCTCTCCCTCCCTCTTTCCTTCCTTCCTCCCTCCCTTCCTTCCTTCCTTCCTTCCTTCTCTTCCTTCCTTCCTTCCTTTCCCTCCCTTCCTCTCTCCTCCCTCCCTCTTCCTTCCTTCCTTCCTTCCTCCTCCCTTCCTTCCTTCCTTCCTTCCTTCCTTCCTTCGTCTCCCTCCCTCCCTCCCTCCTTCCCTTCCTTCCTTCCTTCCTCCCTTCCTTCCTTCCTTCCTTCCTCCCTTCCTTCCTTCCTTCCTTCCTCCCTTCTTTCCTTCCTTCCTTCCTCCCTCCCTCCCTTCCTTCCTTCCCTCCTTCCTCCCTTCCTTCCTTCCTCCCTCCCTCCCTCCTTTCTTCCCTTCTCCCTCTCCTCCCTCCCTTCCTTCCTTCCCTCCCTCCCTCCTTCCTCCCTTCACCTTCCTCCTCCTCCTTCCCTCCCTCCCTCCTTCTTTCCTTCCTTCCTTCCTTCCTTCCTTCCTTCCTTCCTTCCTTCCTTCCTCCTTCCCTTCCTTCTTCTCTCCTTCCCTCTCTCCCTCCCTCCTTCCTTCCCTCCCTCCTTCTTTCCTTCCTTCCTTCCCTCCCTCCTTCTTTCCTTCCTTCTTTCCTTCCTTCCTTCCTTCCTTCCCTCCCTCCCTCTCTCCCTCCCTACCTCTTTCCTTCCTCCGTCCCTTCCTTCCTTCCTTCCTTCCTTCCTCCTTCCTTCCTTCCTCCTTCCTTTCCTTCTTCTCTCCTTCCCTCTCTCCCTCCCTCCTTCCTTCCCTCCCTCCTTCTTTTCTTCCTTCCTTCCCTCCCTCCTTCCTTCCTTCCTTCCTTATTTTTAGAGAGAGTGCAAGCAGGGGAGAGGGGCAGAAGGAAAGAGAGAGACTCCCAAGCTGTCTCCATGCCCAGCTCAGAGCCCCGTGAAATCTTGGCTTGAGCCGTCATCGAGAGTAGGACGTTCAACGGACTGAGCCACCCAGGCGCCCTCACAGCTTATTCTTAGCTTGGGAACCTGTCAGCAGATGGGACAAAGCCACTTTGGAAATGCAGCCTTCCTTCAAATTCATTACTGCTTCTTCTCAGAGCTCTCATTTATTTGCTGGCTGAATCACCTTTCCGTGGCTTTTGTCACCTGGTGACAAAGAGTTGCAGTGGTCATTCTGATCTGCTTGGCAGTCATTTAGGTGGGCCACCGTACAGAGGAGGGGGCGGCCCGGGTGCCCTCTGGGGTTTTCCATTTGCCAAGCGGACGAGGCTTGGGATGATACGGGGAAAGTTTACCCTCCATCCTTTATCTGGGTGCCCCACATAGCTCACCCCAAATCTCTTTAATAATCCCCTTCTGTAAACTTGACCCTAACCTGGCGCTTTCCTGGGCACAAGGTATGATCGAGCCTGAGCCCTTACCTCTGAGGTTCTCAGGGACCCCCACCCCTTAAACCGGGCCCAAGAAGGGACCAGGGCCCTTCACACAGCGCTTAACTGACTGTGCTCTCCTTTGGTGTTTGTTTATGTTAAGCTCCACATGCCTGGGGCCCTCGGCAGGGAGGGAGAAGGCTTTCGCAAAACAAACAACATTGCTGTCTCACGCTTTGCTCGCCAGAAACTGAGGAAGACAACCCAGTTTTCTTCACTAGAGGGAGGCTTGCAGCGTAGAAATTACTTCCCATTAAGTGTTAAAATCATAGGACTCTGACGGGGTCCCAAAGGACTTCGTCCTACGCAGTCCCATGCTCCCTTCCACAGATGTGCTATCCGTTTCTTGCCTTCCGTTGTTGGAGACTCACTTCTGGTCTCAAGACCCCTGCAGCATCTTTAAGCAGCCATAATACCTTGTTAACTCAGGCTGGGTTTCCTACGGACCCCTTAACTGTTGCTAACTTCCTTTCTTTTTTCTCCGTTCCCCGCAGAGAATTAAGGACAAGAGCCGACCTCCCTAGTTCAAAGTTACTCCTCTCAGGTGGCCCGCATTTATCGCTAAAAAAAAAAAAAAAAAAAAGAAAACCCATAAAAACCCTTTTGTCTCTTTCTTCTTCTGCCTTTTCTCTCATTTGCTATTGAATTTAATACTCATACATCAGGCATGTGCTTTATGATCCGCGCGCCTCCTCCCTAAATTGTAGAACAAAAACAGAAAAAAAAAAAAAGGCATTTGCTCAAACTGACATTTTCATCTCCGCTCACTCATTTGGAGTGACAGGCTGTAATTTGCCGACAGGTTCACATCCAAATGCATAGGTGAGTGCTGACATCATGTGATTTGTCACAGCCGCCTCCAGCTCGTGCGTGCTACCCCGGAGGCCGTGCTTAGGTCAGCAGATACTGCGGTGGAAAAGCAAGGAAAAAAGCTCTTGACTTCCCTGAACCGCTCAATGCGCCAGACGCGATGATACACGCAGGTCTGTTCCGAGGAGCGGTCGGGCCGTGCATGGCAATGCCGTGCTTGTGGAGGAAAGCTGGTTTCACGGACTCTGGTGCGAACACACTTAACCTTTGGGGCTGTGAGTAAACAGCCTCTGTAGCCGGGGAAACCGGGATCGGTCCCTGGCTCCAAAGACGGAGGACAGCCAGCTGGGCAAGGTGACAGAGGAAATGTCGCCAGGAAACGTCGCCCTTCCCGCCTCCCGGGTTACTTCCTGACCTGGTTGGGAGCGTCCCCTGTCCAGATCTGTGCTCACTTGGTCATCGGCAGTAACCGGGCAAAGAAGGGACCGTCTTTGTTTCCTCTTCTCTCTCCCTCTAGTCCTGTTTCTCTGCTGTGTATTGCTTCTTGGTAGGTTGCAGCCTTGCTAGGCTCTCTCAGCAGGTGCCTCCTGGGTGGTGAAATCTCCTGGTTCCTTAGGTAGTTTTTCGTGTCGTTTATGTTGTAACGTTGGCCCGTGAGTGCACTTTCAGCAGGAGTTGGTGTGCACGCTGAGACTGGGGAGGGAGGCCACAGTCTGGTCTCATAGTTATCTCTGCCAGAGACTCCTCAGCCCCTGGCTAGCTCTTACATGAATCTCATGGCTTGGAGATTTGACTCTGTTTGAGGAGTTAGAACTCAGGCTTACTCACCTGTAGTCCACACACATACCGGGGTTCTAGTACTTTATGAATAACCGCTTTCTATCAGTGACATCCTGGGAGGACCTTCACTTCCGAGCTCCGTCTTGGGACCGGAAGGCACTTTCTCATCCCTGCTTCCAGACTCAGCACATCTTTTCGTGCACTCTTTTTATAATTTTTTTTAATGTTTATTTAATATTGAGAGACAGCGAGACACAGAGTGTGAGCAGGGGAGGGGCAGAGAGAGGGGGAGACACAGAACCCAAGCAGGCTCCAGTCTCCGAGCTGTCAGCACAGAGCCCGACGTGGGGCTCAAACCCATGAACCGCGAGATCACAACCTGAGCCGAAGTCGGAGGCTCAACCGACTGAGCCACCCAGGCGCCCCTCTTGGCACTCTGATTTATTCAGGAGTCCCCACACGTGCTTCTCGCTGCCCGGAGAGATCACAGCCTTGACTCCAGTTTCTCTGAGGATGTTAGCATCCCAGCCACAGAGGTTCAGACCCTGCTCTCCATGGAGCCTCTGAGGTCCCCATTTTCTCAAGATCCCCTGAGGACTGCCCTTCCCGGCTTTGACATCGCATTGTATTTTATTTATTTGAAATGATTTCGTCTAGTAACGTTACGGTTTTGAGCACGGAGACGGGGTTTTCCACAATGATTTTGTCTCACCTTGTTCGCCAGGAGAGCCACACTGACTTTCAGCGCCTGCTCTCTGCAGCTTTGTGGGATCACGTTTAAACTGGTGGTAACTTCTGGGTTTGAGACGGTGGACGTTTAGAGACTCTTCTACCGGCCAGGACTCCAGGCAATCATGGGCTTCAAGCCCATACTGTGAGGATGTTACGAAATTGAGAGCGACCCCAAGATCCTTGAAGGACACTTGTTCAGAGAGCCAAGATCTGGGTGTGGGTCATGAGGACATAACTGTTACGAAATTGAGAGCGACCCCAAGATCCTTGGAGGACACGTGCTCGGAGAGCCAAGATCTGGGTGTGGGTCATGAGGGCATAACTGAGCTCTGATCTCTGCGATGTCTAGTTCTGATTCTGTGGGCACCTACTCAAAAGTGAGAGGAGAGAAAAGGGCATGAGGGGCCTACGCATGGCACTGAATGTCCAGCATCTGTGGGTTGACCGTGGCCAACATGCGTCGTAGTCCTGTCGCAAGGCACCGTTTCCTGAAAAATGTGATGCCTCTTTTGTTCTTTAAAGACAAGAAATTTGGTTTTTTCATCCTTGTTTTTTTTTTTTTTTTTTTTTTTTTTTTTGGCGGCTGAAAGAATGATTCAGTCTTCCTGGTCCAGAGCGGGAAGAAAATAATATCCGACCTCAGAATTAGAAATTCCTATTTCAGCAGCCAACCTGAGGAATGATCCTTCTAATTGGAGGGGCGTTGAAAGGGTCGGTGGGCATAAAGTTATACTGCCTTCGCCTCCTGCCAAACTGATTGGTCCGCATGGGGGTGTTACCGTGGGAATACCGCTCCGAAAGGACTCGCTGGGTCCGGTGACGTCACAAGATACACACCACACACAGCCAGGAGGGACTGGGAAGGAGGTTTCGGAAGAGAGGGCCGTGCATCGTAATGGAACGTACCCCCTTTTTCCGCAAGGTGTCCTGATGGAAATGGAGGGTCAGGCAAATAGGCTCCGCATCCTTTTTCCCTACGGGAGCCCACGGCATCCATGATTCTCAGAGGGGAAAGGGCTTGGAGCGGTGCCCTGCTTCCACTGAACATTCGCTTCTTTGTCTTTTCTCCCGGCGTCTCCCGGCGTGTGGAGGGAGCTGGTGTTTACTCGGTGCTTAATCTCTGCCAGGCAGGAGTGATCCATCCCTGACACCTCTGACAGAGTGACCTTTTACAAGTGAAATCAGATCATTCTCCTCTCCTTAAAGCCTCCTCAAGAGGTATTTTCTTTGCATTCAGGAGGATCCGACTTCTTATCCTGACCTACTTGATGTGACCACTGTATGCTCAACTAGTTTGTAGCTTACCCACAGCTCTCCTTGCTTACCACGGGGCAGCTTCATTCTGTTGGTTTTTTTCCCCATGTTGGTTTCATTACATATATCTCTCTATATATATTTTTATTGTGGTAAGAATGCATTATGCGATCCATCTGTTAATAAATTTTTAAGCGTGCAATGCCGTCTTGTTGACAGCAGGCTCAATGCTGTCCCAACAGATCTCCAGGACTTGCTGTCTTGTCTAACTGACACTTTCTACCCATCGATTAGCAGCTCCCCCTGTCCCCCCTCCCGCCCAGCCCCTGGCGGCCACTATTCTGCTTCTATGAGCTTGAATGTTGTAGACACCTCGCTTACGTGGAATCCTTCTATGACTGGCTCATTTCGCTTAGCGTCATGTCTTTGAGGTTCATCCGTATTGTTGCACACGGCAGGATTTCCTCCTTTAAAACGGCTACGAACGTTCCATGGCGCGCATGTGACACATCTCGTTTGCCCATCTGTCTGCTGATGAACATCTGGGCTGTTCCCATACCTTGGCTACAGGGTGCGTGGGAACGCCAACATCTCTCTGCGATCCCGATTTCAGTTCTTCGGGATCAATACCCACAAGTGGGATTACTGGATCCTGTGGTGTTTCCGTGTCTAATTGTTTGAGGAAATTCCATAGTGCGGTGCATCTCTCCCAAGAGTGCACAGGGGTTCCCCTGTCGCTACATCATCGGCAACAGAAACGGACAGGCATTTCTCCAGAGAAGACAGACGTTGGCCAATAGGTACGTGAAAAGGTGCTCAGTGTAACTGATCGTCAAAGAAATGCCAATCAAAACCATGATGAGATGTCACCTCACATCTGTCAGCCTGGCTATTCTTCTGTTTCTTCACATTTCCCAGCTTATTCCTACCTCAGGGCCTTGGAACGTAGTATTCTTTTTTTTTTCGGGGACACTTTCCCCCCAAGTCATCGTCTGGTTGGCTCCTTCTACTCATTGGAATCACAGCTCGATGCAAATGTTACGTATTCAGAGAAGCTGACCCTGACCATGCTATCAGAAGTAATCATGTCAGCCTGTTTTCTTCTCTCTTTTTTTTTAATGTTTATTTATTTATTTTTTGAGAGAGAGAGAGAGAGAGAGAGAGAGACAGAGCATGAGTGGGGAAGGGGCAGAGAGAGAAGGAGACACAGAATCTGAAACAGGCTCCAGGCTCTGAGCTGTCAGCACAGAGCCCGACGCGGGGCTCGAACTCACGGACCGTGAGAGCATGACCTGAGCCGAAGTCGGACCCTTAACTGACTGAGCCACCCAGGCGCCCCCTGTTTTCTTTTCTTTATGGCTCTCATCACTGTCTGTGGTTATTCCCTTCATTTATTTGTTCATAGTCTCCCTCTCCATGAGCACAGAGGTTTGATTGTCTTATTCACCACTGTATCTCCTGTGCCTAGATCTGTAACAGTCCTCAGTGAGAGTAGTGGCCGAGAACATGGCCCCCATAGCCACCTGTGCTGGGTTCAAATCCTAGGTCGGCAATTCACTTGCTGTGTGATCTTTCTCCTGTGGATGAACCTCTCTGTGCCTCACTTTTTTCCACTGGTAAAAAGATGATAATGACAGTTAGTTCTTTTCTTCATAGACTTATGCTAAAGATTGAAAGAATTAATACCCACGAAGTGCTTTACATAGTACCTGGTTCATAGTAAGCATCCAGAAAATGCCGGTTATTATCACTGATCGCAAACATGTTGAATGAACGATGAGGCAGTTTCCCATATAGATTTCATGTATTTCCTACGGCAGACGTGCCTCGATCCACGTGATGAGTGACGTTAAGAAAACCACCTAGGTTTTGATAGCAAAAATGACTTGGAGCAAGGATTCCATCCCAGCTCTTCCTGCCTCCGGATTAAAGGTGTTTTTCCATGAGACCACGCCCGCTGCCTCCAGCCCCCCTCGTCACCCCCATCTCTGCGTTGTGTCTTGGCCTTGCACTGGGTGGGTTGCCCTGAGGCCTCTCGTTCCCCAAGCCTCATAGCCGGTGTCAGCCCGTCCCTTGATCTCGAGCTAATCCCCCCTTTGCTCCTGTGTGTGCTGCGGAGAATTTGCCACCCAGGTCTGTTAATTCCAGCCGTTCTTGGTGACCCTCCACAAGAAGGGACAAAAGGGAACACCGCCTCCGCTCTGACGCCGCCTCTGGCTACGTAAATTGAAAAAGCAGCAGCGATTCCCCTGGCCGTCCAGCCTCATTGGCTCTGTCTTCACACCGAATTATTCCGCCCAGCAAGGTGGCAGAAATGGCCCCAGTGCTCTGGCAGGGGTGTCTTTCCACTCCACCTATTCGTGGCCTCTGCGTTCAAGAGAACGTGGGAGAAACGAAAACAGACATTCCTCCAGGAAGGGGAAGGGCCGGAGGCTTCGTAGCAGGCTGGAAACTGGCACAGGTGCTTACTCTAACCCGGCTTCCGGGACGCATGAGCTCCAGTTCAGGCCCGTATCGCAGCATTTGGTTCGATGTGGGTTGTGAAGACGGCCCGAAACTCGGACTTCTCTCGAAGGTGAGATCAACCTCGCGAACGTTCCCCTGGCTCCCCAGGCGTAGGCTTCGTATGCTCCAAACTCTGGTCTGCTTTACGGTACAATCCAGCACCTTGAACTATGTATATGGTAGATATGAATACATGAATTCTAGTTGGGAACAATGTGGACCATTATCTTACAGCTGAACCGTAGCCGTTTGCAGATTTTGTTTAGTTTGTATTTCTTTTTAAGTTTTGAAAATATTTATTTTTGAGACAGAAAGAGAGAGAGAGAGAGAGAGAGAGCAAGCGGGGGGGGTGGGGCGGCGGAGAGAGAGAGAGAATCCCAAGCAGACTCTGCACTGACAGCAGAGAGCCCGATGCGGGGCTTGAACCCACAAATGGTGAGATCGTGACCTGAGCCAAGGTCAGACACTTGACCGAATGAGCCACCCGGCTGCCCCGCCGTTTTCGGAGTTTAGATACGTGGCCGCAACACAGAATTCTTCCCGGATGCACCATCAGGATATGAAGTACGGATATGACATCCCTCATTTGCCCCACTCATTACTCACTCAACAAACACCAACTGAGAGCCTGCTGTGCCCCAGGCCCTGTGTTGGACCCTGGAGATACGACAGTGAGAAAGGTACCTTCCCCTAGGGAAATCGGGGTCCAGTAAGGACAGTGGCCGGTCATCAGGCGGTTGTAATACAGAACGATACGTCCTGGGTGTGAGGAATGTGCATAACAGGGGTAGCAAGGAAAGGGGGTCCCAGCACAGATCCTGGACTGATTGTGGGGGCTCACGACCCACCTTTGGATCCTCAACATTCCTTTGGGATACGGACAAGAAACCCAAGGACTTCCTCATCTTCATTTTTTGCCTTGAGAGCAAGTTTTCCAGACTCTTCCAAAAACTACTCTCCCAGTCCTGGCTCAGTGGTGCCCGTGGATTCCTGGCTTTGTCCTCCTTGTCTGTTTCAGCTCTTGGCTGCTTCAGGCCCTCACGCTGAGGGGCTGTCCATTCAGTGTTCTGCTCCTGAGACTCATGACCGAATGGCCACGGTTTTGCTTTTCTGAGCCACTGATCAGGCCCACCGAGCAGCGTGGCACCTGCTGGAAGCAACGACAGAGACGTGAGCCACCAACGGTCTCTGTGGATTCGGGGGCGGGCCTGGACGTGCTCTGCTCATCCAGAGGGTAGGGTCATGAACAGGCCTAGCGCGGACGGAGGACAGAGGGATGTTAATTAAGACTGTGATGAGGGCTTGGAAGGGTTCCCCTGGGAGACAGCGACTGGGACCCCAGGCAGGAGGCGAGAGAAAAGGAGCCCCTGAAGAGAGGTGCGTGGGGTCCACGGGGAGGAAGGGCAGGCCAGGAGCTGGGTGAGGACACAAAAGCACTCGCAGGGGGCAGACGGACAGCTTTTGGAGGTAGCTCTTGGAATGGAAGTCACAGGAATAAAAGAGGAACCAAGTCGTGCTCAGAAGAACTGAGAAGGCAGCCGCTGTGGGGAAAAGATCCTGGGACCAGCTTCGCGCAGCTCGTCTTTCTGTCCCGTGCCCGCAGGCCCCAAGACGGCAGCTGTAAATGAACCCGGCCCGAGGCTGCCTTGCGCTCTTGGTAATTCCAGCAGGGATACTCGGTGTCCGAATTCCGCTCTGAACCTGGAGGCCGGTGAGCTTGCCAGGTGTCTCAGCGGGAGGGGCGTCCCAGCCTGCTCTGCCTCTGGTCACCTCACCTCCTCACCCCTGCCCTGCCTTCAGCGAGGACTTGGGACTCCTGCTGTCCCCGTCTCCCTCTCCCCTGCTGGCCCCACCTTTGCCGCGGCGGGATCGACCAGCCAGCCTGTCTTCGGGTTCTTTGCGCCGGATGTGAAAGAGTGTGAACGCAGCATCTCTGCAGGGAGAGGGTCCGTCATTTTTACAGGACTGTCAAAGGGTGTAAGAGTCCCACCTGCCTTGAAAAAAAGAACCACTCGCTGCCCTGGGTGCCATCCCTGACCCCTCCCCTTCTTCGGTGACATTCACTCCACTCGACTTTCCCGTCAACTCTCCCCATCGGCCCCACCCTGCGGTAGCCGCCTCCAACTTCCCCGACCGCAACCCTGGGTCCAACAGCTTTCTCACTTCCTCGTGCTGATGCTGCTTTTCCAGCTGCCCGGAAGTTTCTAGGCCACTCCTCTCTCGCCTGGTCCTTCACCCTCCTGACCTGACTCCTGCATCAGTCACTTAACCGTCTTCTCACAGGCATCTTCTGCTCCCCCAGATGCCTTGTCTTTGTCGCGGATCTGCAGGTGCATCGGAAGAAACAGGATGGTGCCCCCCACGCCCAGATCCACAGGGTAAAATCTCCCCGGGGCACCCGGGGCAACTCAGTATAACCCTGCTACCGACCGTCGCCACCTCTTCTGCTTATTTATCTCGTGAAATCCTCCAAGATTGAGCCGCCTGTCCTCAAATCCCCTCATGTGATCCTTCAGCCAACCCCGTTCTCAAAGAAAGGCTTTGCCCCTTACAGGGAAAGCGGGGCCTGTGGGAATAAACTCTCTCAGCTTCTACTTGCTGGGCTAACTGTGGCCTCCCTTTGACAGGTGAGCGTCAGAGAAGGAAAATGCTCTCCCCAGACACCCTCGGCTCGCTGACGGCCGTGGGAATGTCCCGCGTTCTCCTGCTAGCTCGAGAGGCTTTCTTCTTTCTGTTTATTGTAATTATGTCTAGTATTCTTGGTAGGAGTACTAACAGAGGTGGGACGGCCTTTATCCGTCGCTAAAATGACAAATATTTGTTGAGTAGCCCCGATGAACTGTATTAAAGTGCACCTGTTCCGGGGGTGGCTGGCTGGCTCAGTGGGGTAAGCGTCGGCCTTCGGTTCCGGTCGTGATCTCACAGTTCATGGGCTCGAGCGACGCATGGGGCTCTGCACTGACAGTCAGGAGCCTGCTTGGGATTCTCTCCCTCCCTCCTTCTGCCCCTCCCCTGCGTGTGCTCTCTCTCCCTCTCCCTCTCTCTCAATATAAATAAATACACTTTTTAAAAAAAAGTGGACCTGTGCCCTACTGGGCAATAAAGTAGGCCTGCAGGAACTGGTGACACTGTTCAGCTGTGCAAATGCACAAGCAGTAGGGGCTCACAAGCATGCACGCACCACGTGCTCCAAAGGGCTCGGTGCGCACCTGCACGCACAGGCACACACACGTCTTTGCGCAAGCGCGGGCCCGCTGCCGACGTGGGCTCAGGCACAGACGGGCGCGCATGCGCCGCTGCGGGTCCCAGTTGTACCCTTTTATCTGTTACCCGTCTTGCAGACGCCTTCCCCAGGTGGCCGGGGCACGCGGCCCGCGCGAGGGGAGCCGCGCAAGGCACTGTGTGGAGCAGACCCATTCATTCATCAGGCGCTCACTTAGGCGCTCGCGTTACAGCAGATGGGTTTCTGGGGGCTCGGGGAGGGCCGCGTTTATTTGCGGAGGATTTGCCATTAGCCCCGGATGGGAGGGTGCGGGCGGCCGCGTTAGGGGGGGCCCTTTGGTCAGTGACTGTTCCCCGGGGAGGTGGCAGAGCCAGCGTGCGGTTTATTGATGGGCTAGTTGTCCTTTCACGGGGCCCCAGTTCGGCCCTGGGATAATGAGATGGGTCTTTAGGGAGCATCCCTCTCCTCCGCCCCCCCCCCCCCCCCCCCCAGCTAAGGGCGGCTCTGAGGAGCTTGGCCTCTTAAGTGGCTGGTGACAGAGTGGAGACGGGCTGGCTTTAGCACACCCATTTATTTCCCCGGAGCTGGAATGTTCAGCAGCCCCTCCCTTCTCCCCCCCCCCCCCCCCCGCCCCCGCCCCCATGCCCACCCCTAGCTGAGCAGGGCTCTGTCTCAGGCAGTCAAGGGCTCTGTGTCTGGGCTCCACTGGGCAGCCTTGGCCCAGTGGCCTAACCTTTCTGAGTCCCAGTTTTCTCTCCTGTAGAACGAAGGCATGCATTTGGGACACTTGACATTAACCGAGGACCTACCCTGGGCTCAGCTCTGCAGCTGGTTTCCAGGCTGAGGAAGAGGGGCAGAAGCAGATGAGGTTTCTGTTGCCCCGTGAACTTGGATGAGAACAACAGAGAACACTTCAGTGGATCCCTCTAATGAATGCGCGGTTCAAGCTTAGAAGGCAAGAGGCAGGAGGAGACGACAAGGGGTCCTGTGCTTGTCCGCGGGCTCTGAGACGGACGGTTGTTTGCCTTTTTTTTTTTTTTTTTTTTTTAAATTTTTTAATGTTTGTTTATTTTTGAGAGAGAGACAGGGTGTGAGCAGGGGAGGGGCAGAGAGCGAGGGAGACACAGAATCCGAAGCAGGCTCCAGGCTCTGAGCCGTCAGCACAGAGCCCGACGCAAGGCCTCGAACTCATGACCCGTGAGATCACGACCTGAGCCGAAATCTGACGCTTCACCGATGGAGCCGCGCAGGCGCCCCAGGGGTAGTTAACTGTTAATCCCAGGGAGGAGCGGGTGTTAGGTGTTCATCGCTGAAGGGGCGTGGGGGGGTGGGGGCAGGGGTGGGAAGGGTGCGCCAGGCAGAGGGGGCAGCATGTGGAGGGGCCTGGTAACGGAGGGGATGTGGTACCTCGCAGAAACCGTGAGTGGGCCGGAAGGCCCGGCATGCCGGGAAGTTGGGGACCCAGGAATCTGTACCAGGACGCCTTGTCCTGGACTTGACCTTTACCTTAAAAAAAATAGGAAGCTGCCAAAGGTTGTAAGCAGAGGAAAGGCTCACTCATATTTGCGTTTTGAAAAGACCCTTCCGGCTGCAGCACGAGGCCACCGAACTGGAAGGCACCAAGCGGGATGGGACTGGTAATGGGTATGGAAATGATGGAAGCGTGTCCTAGGGTGGGAGCAGAGGACACCGTGAGGGGTGGGGTTATGCCATGCCTTGAACGGAATTTGGACGGACAGGCGAGGAAACCGCCAACAATGCCTCCTCTCTTTCCTGCTCCTACCTCACAAGGCCGCTTCAGGATTAGATGAACCCATTTGTGACAAATGTCTGGCACACCTTAGGTGCCCAATAAATGTCAGTTCTCGTCCCCCCGTTTGCATCAGCTCTTTGCCATTTGATTCCCTTGGAATCTTTCGCAGCCACGGAGGGCTGGGACGCTAATCCTTTTCAGCTTCTAGAAGGTTCTAACCTTATCATTTTCGAATTCAGCGCTCAAGTGCCAACGGGCAGCCGTGGCTTGGTGGACCTACCAGGGAGAAGCCAGGCATGGATTGCACCTGCTGGGAGGCTCCTCAAGGCTGCCCCTCCTGGGATGAGAGCCGGCCAAGTCCCCTCCCAGCTTAGCACAGAGAAGGGGACCCTTGACAAAAGAATAAAGTGGGAACCATATTGGGACTGGTGGATAGAAATCCACAAATTCCTGTGTGTGGTCCTGGGTGAATCACTTAACAGCCCCCCCGCCCCCGAAAGGCTCCAGTTTTCTCATCTGTGAAGTGGGGTTGATGATAATTCTCACACCAGAGTTCCTTTGCAAGAGTAAATGGGATTCTGTGATGAAAACAAAATGGTTTAGAAAGGACAGCGTAGCAAGGAAATAATTCATGTGTGAGTAACTCAGTGGGGTGGCTTTCAATTCAGTCAAATCTGGGATCAGATCCAAATTCTGCCGCTTCTGCCCTGTGTCATGGGGGGCAGGGATAAGTCACTGGCTTCTCCACACCTTAGAATCCTCATCTGCAAACGGGACTCATAATATTGCCATTCACGGGACTGTTAGAATTAAAAGGGAACATAGTCTCGGTCTCTGGCCTCATGAAGCTCCTATTTCGAGAGAGAAAAAAGAAATTAACAAACATATACAGGGCACTTTATTGTGCTTTGCAGATACTGTGTTTTGCAAATTAAAGGTTTAAAAAATTTTTTTTTAATGTTTGTCTATTTTTGAGACAGAGAGAAAGACAGAGCATGAGCAGGGGAGGGGCAGAGAGGGAGACACAGAATCTGAAGCAGGTTTCAGGCTCCGAGCTGTCAGCACAGAGCCCAACACGGGGCTCGAACCCACGATCTGCAAGATCATGACCTGAGCTGAAGTAAGACACACAGCCGACTGAGCCACCCAGGTGCCCCAAAGGTTTTTTTTTTTAATGTTTATTTTTGAGAGAGAGAGAGAGAAAGACAGAGAGAAAGGGGGACAGAGGATCCAAAGTGGGCTCCACACTGACAGCAGAGAAGCCCTATGTGGCGCTTGAACCCACAAACCACGAGATCATGACCTGAGTCGAAGTCAGACGCTTAATTGACTGAGCCACCCAGGCGCCCCACAAATTGAAGGTTTGTGGCAACCCTGCGTCGAGCGCGTCTCTTGGTGCCATTTTTCCAACAGGATTTTCTCAGTATGTGCTTCTGTGTCATATTTTGGTAATTCTCACGATATTTCAAACCTTTTCATTATCGTTGTATTTGTTATGGTGATCTGTGATCTTTGATGTTACTGCGTAATTGTTTGGGGGTGCCCAAACCACACCCACGTAAGATGGCAAACGTAACCCATAAATGCTGTATGTGTTCTGACTACTCCACTGACTGGCTGTTTCCCTCTCTCTGTCCCTCTCCTTGGGCCTCCTTATCCCTTGAGACACAACAATATTGAAGTTAGGACAGGGGCACCTGGGTGGCTCAGCCGGTTAAGCATCCCAACTCTTGATTTGGGTTCAGGTCATGATCTTACGGTTCATGGGATCAAACCCCATGTTGGGCTCTGTGATGATGGTGTGGGGCCTGCTTGGGATTCTCCCTCTTTCCCCCCCACCCCCCCCCTCTCTGCCCCTCTCCTACTTGCATTCTCTCTCTCAAAATAAATAAACATTAAAAAAATCAGGACAATTCATAACCCTACAGTGGCCTCTAAGTGTTCAAGCAAGCAAGTGTTCAAAGGAAGAATCATACGTCTCTCATGTCAAGTCCAAAGGTAGAAATGATTAAGCTTCGTGAGGAAGACATATCGAAAGCCAAGAGAGGCCCAACGCGATGCCTCTTTGTGCGAAACGGTGAGCTAAGTTGTGGATGCCAAGGGAAAGTTCTGGAAGGAAATGGAAACATCGCAAACGATAAGAGAGTGAAGCAGCCTCACTTCTGAGACAGAGAGACTTTTGGTGGTCTGCCTAGAAGACCAAACCAGAAACAACATTCACTCAGGCCAAAACCCAATCCAGAGCAAGGCGCCGACTCTCTTCAGTTCCGCGAAGGCTGGAGGAGAAGTCAATGCCTGCCTTCAAAGCTTCAAAGGATAGGCTGACTCTCTTGCTAGAGGCTACGGCAGCTGATGGCTTCAAGTTGAAGCCAGTCCTCACTGACCGTTCCAAAAATCCTAGGACCCTTATGAATTATGACAGATCTACTCTGGACTCTTTAAGTGGAACAACAAAGCCTGGGTGACGCACATCTGTCTATACACGGTTTACTGACCTTTTTTTTTATTGTGTAGGCAATGTTTATTTTATTTTTTTAAATATCATTTATTGTCAAGTTGGCTCACATACAGTGTATACAGCCTGCTCTTGGTTTCGGGGGTAGCTTCCCGTGACTCCTTGTTCCCGTACGACACCCAGGGCTCATCCCAACAGGTGCCCTCCTCAAAGCCCGTCACCCACTTTCCCCCCCTCCCCCACACCCCCCATCAACCCTCGGTTCGTTCTCTGTATTTAAGAGCCTTTTATGGGTTTGCCTCCCTCCCTCTCTGTTTGAAGCTATTTTTTCCCCTTCCCATCCCCCATCATCTTCTGTTAAGTGTCTCAAGTCCCACATATGAGTGAAAACACATGATATCTGTCTTTCTCTGCCCGACTTATTTCACTTAGCATAATACCCTCCAGTTCCATCCACGTCGCTGCAAATGACAGGATTTCATTCTTTCTCATTGCCAAGGAGTATTCCATTGTATATATAAACCACATCTTCTTTATCCATTCATCAGTTGATGGACATTTAGGCTCTTTCCACAATTTGGCTATTGTTGAAAGTGCTGCTGTAAACACTGGGGTGCGTGTGCCCCTATGCGTCAGCATTCCTGTATCCCTTGGGTAAATTCCCCGTAGCGCAATTGCTGGGTCGTAGGGTAGTTCTATTTTTAATTTTTTGAGGAACCTCCACACTGTTTTCCAGAGCAGCTGCACCAGTTTGCATTCCCACCAACAGTGCAAGAGGGTTCCTGTTTCTCCACATCCTCGCCAGGATCTGTTATTTCCCGAGTTGTTAATTTTAGCCACTCTGACCGGTGTGAGGTGGGGTCTCAGTGTGGTTTTGACTTGCATCTCCCTGATGAATGGTGTTGAGCGTCCTTTCATGTGTCTGTTGGCCATCTGGATGTCTTCCTTGGAAGAGTGTCTGTTCATGTCTTCTGCCCATTTCTTCACTGTATTATTTGTTTTTCAGGTGTGGAGTTTAGTAAGTTCTTTATAGATTATGGATACTAACCCTTTATCCGCTATGCCATTTGCAAATATCTTTTCCCATTCTGTCGGTTGCCTTTTAGTTTTGTTGATTGTTTCCTTCACTGTGCAGAAGCTTTTTGTCTTGATGAGGTCCCAGTAGTTAATTTTTGCTTTTATTTCCCTTGGCTTTGGAGATGTGTCGAGCAAGAAATTGTTGTGGCTGAGGTCAGAGAGGTTGTTGCCTGTTTTCTCCTCTACGGTTTTGTTGGTTTCCTGTTTCACATTTAGGTCTTTCATCCATGTTGAGTTTATTTTTGTGTCTGGTGTAACAAAGTGGTCCAGGTTCATTCTTCTGCATGTTGCTGTCCAGTTCTCCCAGCACCATTTGTTAAAGAGACTGTCTTTTCTCCATTGGATATTCTTTCCTGCTTTGTCAAAGATGAGTTGGCCATACCTTTGTGGGTCCATTTCTGGAGTCTCTTTTCTATTCCATTGGTCTATGTGTCTGTTTTTGTGCCAGTGTCATAGTGTCTTGATGATTACAGCTTCGTAGTAGAGGCTAACGTCTGGGATTGTGATGCCTCCCACTTTGGTTTTCTTTTTCAACTTACTGACTCTTTTGAGCCCCCTTTTGAGACCTAACGCTCAGAGAAAAAAAATTATTTCAAAATACTACTGCTCACTGACAGTGTACCTGGTCACCTAAGAGCTCTGATGGAAAGGGACAATGAGATTTATGTTTTCATGCCTCCTAATATGTCTATTCTGTAGCTTACGGATCAAGGAGAATATCTGACTTTCAAATCTTACTACTTAAGAAATACATTCCATAAGGCTCTAGCTGCCATAGATAGTGATTCCTCTGATGGATCTGAGCAAAGTCAATTGAAAGCCCTTCTGGAAAGGATCCACTCTTTTCTAGATTCCATGAAGAACATTTGTGATCCCGGAGAATAAGTCAAGATATCAACATAAACGCGAGTTTGGAAGAAGTGAATTCTAACCCTCACGGATGACTTTGAGGGGTTCAAGACTTCTGCGGAGGAAGTAACTGCAGATGGGGTGGAAATAGGAAGAGAAACAGAATGAGAAGTGGAGCCTGAAGATGGGATTGCAGGGCTGCAGTCTCATGATAAAAGTTGAATGGTTGAGGGGGCTCCTGGGTGGCTCAGTTGGTTAAGCATCCAACCTTGGGTCAGGTCATGATCTTGCAGTCTGTGAGTTTGAGCCCCGCTTTGGGCTCTGTGCTGACATCTCAGAGCCTGGAGCCTGCTTCGGATTCGGAGCCTGCTGTCTCTTTCTCTCTCTCTCTTTCTTTCTCTCTCTCCCTCCCCTGCTCGTGCTCTGCTTCTCTCTCTCTCTCTCAAAAAAAAAAAAAAAAAACCATTAAATTTTTTTTTTTAAGTTTAATGGATGAGGAGTTGCTCCTTAGGGATGAACAAAGAAAGTGGTTTCTTGAGATGAAATCTACTCCGGGGGAAGGTGCTGTGAAGGTTGTCAAAATGACAACAAGGGATTTACAATATTATAGGGTTTTGTACCATATTGTAGGGTTTGTAGGATTGACTACAATTTTCATGTTGTATTTTAGTATGTTTTTAACTTTTAATTTAAATTTTAGTTAACATACAATGCAATAGTGGATTCAGGAGTAGAACTCAGTGATTCATCAGTGACATAAACACCCCGCGCTCATCCCAACAAGTGCCCTCTTTAATGCCCATCACCCATCTAGCCCATCCCTCAACCTCCTCCCTCCAGCAACCCCCAGTTTGTTCTCTATCGTTAAGAGTCTCTTGTGGTTTGTTTCCCTCTCTCCTCTGTCTTCTCCCCCTTCCCATATGTTCATCTGTTTCGTTTCTTAAATTCCGCATGAGTGAAATCATATGGTAATTGTCTTTCTCAGACTGGCTTATTTCACTTAGCATAATAC
Source organism: Lynx canadensis (assembly GCF_007474595.2). Taxonomy (NCBI): domain Eukaryota; kingdom Metazoa; phylum Chordata; class Mammalia; order Carnivora; family Felidae; genus Lynx; species Lynx canadensis. Next base: position 21,020,682 of record NC_044318.1, read on the forward strand.
TTTCTAGCTCCATCCACATCATTGCAAATGGCAAGATTTCATTCTTTTTTGATGGCTGGGTAATAGCCCATTGTATATATGTACCACATCTTCTATATCCATTCGTCCATCGATGGACAGTTGGGTTCTTTCCATAGTTTGGCTATTGCTGATAGTGCTGCTGTAAACATTGGGGGTGCATGTAGCCCTTCAAATCTGTATTTTTGTGTCCTTTGGGTAAATCCCTACTAGTGCCATTGCTGGGTCTTGGGGTAGTTCTGTTTTTAATTTTTTGAGGAATCTCCATGCTGTTCTCCAGAGTGGCTGCACCGGTTTACATTCTCACCAACCGTGCAAGAGGGTTCCCTTTACTCTGCGTCTTCACCAATATCTGGCATTTTCTGAGTTGTTAATTTTAGCCATTCTGACAGGTGTGGGGTTGTATCTCACTGTAGTTTTGATGTGTATTTCCCTGATGATGAGTGACATTGGGCATCTTTTCGTGTGTCAGTTGGCCATCTGGATGTCTTCTTTGGAAAAGTGTCTATTTATGTCTTCTGCCCATTTCTTAATGGGGTTATTTGTTTTTTGGGTGTTGAGTTTGGTAAATGCTTTATAGATTCTGGATACTAATCCTTTATCAAGTATGTAATTGACTCCAATTTTGGAAGAAGTTCTGCTGTGTGTAAAATGCTGTCAAATGGCATTGCAACTGTAAAGAGATAGCTCATGATCGGAAAAATCGATCGATGTGACAAACTTCATGCATTGGTGCCTTATTCTAAGAAATTGCTACGGCCTCCCCAACCTTCAGCGACCACCACCCTGTTCAGTCAGCAGCCATCAACATGGATGCCAGATCGCAAAAACATTGCGATTCCCTGAAAGCTCAAATGATGTTTAACATTTTTTAGCAATAGGTATTTTTAAATGAGGATATGTACATTTTTTTGACATAAAGCTATTGTGCACTTAATAGAAAACAGTATAGTGTAAACATAACTTGTATGTGCCTGGGAAACCAAAAAACCTCATTTGACGTGTTTTATGGCAATATTTGCTTTTTTTGCAGTGCCTGCAGCATCTCTGAGGTATGCTTGTAAATCAAAGATCATTTTACAGAGTGATTCATGCTCTGAAGAAAGTGAAACAAGGTTTGGACGTAAAGGGATTGCTCTGGGTGGGGTGGTCACAGTGGGGGCCTCCCTATGGCCACGACCCTCGAGCCTCGAGAATATTAAGGAAAGCCAATGACCGAACAGTCGGAGACGGTGATTCTCAGGTGCGGCTGCTCGTTAGAATCTCCTGGAATCACCTCCAGCCCAATGGAAATGGTTTCCTTGGGAATAGGGCGTAAAAAGATGCATTTTATGATTAATTTGTTTTATTTTAATTCCAGTGTAGCTACCATGCAGTGTTCTGTTGTTTAATCGGGTTATTTGTATTTGGGGTGTTGAGTTTTAGAAGTTCTTTATATATCTTGGATACTAACCCTTTATCAGATACGTCATTTGCAAATATCTTCTCCCTTTCAGTAGGTTGTTTTTCAGTTTTGTTGATTGTTTCCTTTGTTGTGAGGTATATTATATATATGTGTGTATATATATGTATATATATATATATACATATATATATTGGTATATTATATATATATATTTGGTATATTACATACATATATATTACATATACATATACATACATATGTACATGTGTATATATTACATATATATGTATATATGTAACATATATATGTATATATATGTTATATATGTATATATGTGTGTGTGTATTACATATACATATACATATGTATGTAATGTATATGTAATATATGCATAATATATGTAAATATATGTTAAATATATATATGTATTACATATATATATATATTTGCTTCTATTTTCCTTGGCTCAGGAGACCTATCTAGAAAAATGTTGCTATGGCTGATGTCAGAGAAATTGCATATTTATTTTGAAGCCTTCAGGTGATTTTGCTGCATGGTGAAGGTTGGTAATAGGTAAACATTTACAATATGCAAGATGTTGTGTCTCAGGGTCAAACATTTCCCAACACCTAATAGCACCTTATGTTAGTCTGAGTGGGACGCCATAACAAACCACCGCATATGGGCTTAAATAACAGAAACTTATTTTCCCAAAGTTCTGGAGGCTGGAAGTTGAAGATCAAGGCGTCTGCAGAGTTGCTTTCTGCTAAGGCCTCTCTCCTTGGCCTTCAGATGGCCGCCTTCCCATTGTGTCCTCACATGATCTTCTCTTGGTCTTGTCCGTGTCCTAATCTTCTCTTCTTATAAGGACACTGGTTACACTGGATGAGGCTCCGCCCATGTGACCTCATTTTACCTTAATTTTCTATTTAACGGCCCTGCCTCCAAATATAGTCACATTTGAGGTACTGGGGTGAAGATTTCAGTACATGAATTGGGGGGAGTACAATTCAGGCCACAATACACATTTCTTTCTTGACTCTGCTTGACCTAACGGATTTCCGATTTCCCTATTTTCTGATCTCCCTGATTTCGTAGTCTGCCTTTCCCTCTGTGTGGTCCGGGGCACATTCTTCATTATGAGATCATTGATTTCGAGACGTTTGAACTACAAAGCTTTCAGAGAGGAACTTGCTTAAAGCCCTTATTTTCCAGGTGGAGACAGAGTGGTTAAAAGAGGAAGGAATTTGCTTAGTGTCTCACAGACAAATGGTGCAGAAGTAGGTCAGTCGTCCAATGTGGCTGCCACCACCATTTTTGTTCTGCTGCATGGATGCAGAGGGCCGGATTATACGGCTTTGGGAGTTGGGCCATGACACGTAGTGCTCTCAGCTGTTAGAAACAGATAATAAAAGGATGATCATGAGAAATTCATAGCTTGATGAGAAGGCTCCTCAAAGTGACTGGCATATAGTGTGTGGTATTATAACTGATGTGATCACCAGTGTTGGGCCTTGTGATGGGGGCCAAGGCCATCATGAGAGGGAAGAGGGAGCTTCTGTCTTCTTAGGGTCTCCAAGTCCGGTACCTGCTACGTGTGAGCCCAGGTCTGGGTTGCAGAAGGATTACATTCAAGAGAGGATGTGCAGGGTAGGGGAGACCTAACCTCAGATGATCATGTAGCCATCGTCTTCCCAAGGACCATAGTCATCACACTTCTTTATAAGTTCTGCCCCCAGGCTGTCGGAACGCAATTCAAACCGTGTGTCGTGGGGCCCTGCCACGCAGGATTTGCTGAGGACCCTGTGGGATTGTCTCTGGCACCTTGGCTGACCTGCTGTCTCCAAGGGGGGTGGAAGGAGAAGGTCTCTGTAGCTCAGTGGGACGGTGACATCAGGGTTCAGCCATGTCTGTAGGTTCCCCTTTTCTCTGATGCTCTGGAGGTTGAAGGATCAGATCAACAGAGAGAGGAGTTTCCTTTGCTGAAAGCTCCAGGAAGAGAGAGTGGCTGGGGAACTTCTGCTAAGCAATGAACTCACAAATGGTGGTTAGGGTTTTCTGGGAGCCCAGGTGAAGAGTCAAGAAAATTGAGATTTTCCAAAAACACAGCCCCAGTTCCAAGTGGAGAAAGGAAGGAAATCTAACACCAAAAGCAAGGAAGGAGTCTTCGTGCGTAGGTCGTGTCTTTCTAAGGCCCTCCCAACCGTTGCCCATACGTCCATAACTGTAGACAATAGACTTCCCTTATCACTGACATATTTCCTTCCCCCCCACCCCTTCCTTGATGGGTTTATCCTGTTCCTGAGCGAGATCTGACCAAGACAAGAAGCCCAGCCACAGCCTCAGTTCCACAAACAGGCTGGTCTGGGAGGAGGGCTGCTGCTTGGGAAGTGATAGGCGGTCTGATAGAAGTCTCCCCACAGAGTCTTGGTCTTCCTTATGCCTTCCTCCAAGCCCAGCATCAACTGGATTCAGAGCCCAGACTACAAGGCAACTTCCCCAACCCTCTCTCTGAAGCTTCCAGGCTCCTTTTTCCTACCCAAAGTCTGTATCACACACCTTCCAGTCTCGGAATCGATTAGGCTCCTTTGGGCTACAAGCAACAGAAAATTCAACGGTGTGGCTGGAGCCATAAGGATGTGTATTCGATTCCAAAATCCAAGTCCAGAGGTCAGAGGTGCCAAAGATAATTCCACAGCTCGGACGCACCATCCAGTACTGGAGCTATTAATCCCACTCCACTTTCCTTGGGATGTTGGGTTTTCATCCTTAGGAGTGTTTCCTCGAGGCTGCAAAATGGCTGTCACTGCTCTAGCCATTGCTGTAGCTCTTCGCAGAACAGCATCAAAGTAGGAGCAAGGGGCTGGGGAGGGGGGGCGGCAGTAAGAGAGCTCTATCCTCACACCAGCCCCCTCTCTCTTAACTTTAAATGTAAATTTTCAGTGATGTAAACATACATACACACTGTACATAGACCAGGAGTGTGCATTGGGTGATCTTACACGGAGTAAACGTGGAACGAGGCACGCAAACCCGGACACGGCAGATTGCCAGAAACACCCTTTGCCACCTTCTAATCCCAATGGTGAACCTTGGTTTTGGCTCAGGTCGTGGTCTTGGGGTTTCATGAGTTCAAGCCCCACATCGGGCTCTGTGCTGGCAGCACGGAGCCCGCTTGGGATTCTTGCTCTCTGCCCCTCCCCCTCTCACGCTGTCTCTGTGTCTCTCAAAATAAATAAATAAGCTTAAGAAAAATTTAAAAAAGAACTGAAAATAAAACACTTTATAGACCCGGAACCAGGCAGCGTGTCCTTTGAGGCACCTCTCCTCTTTGGCTGTGTTTGGGTTCGCCTACAGAGTCGAGAGTAGCTTGCTCCTGGTCATTGCTGTATAGTGTTCCATTGCGTACATATGCAGAGTTTATTTCGTCTATTGTTTTTTTTTTTAATTTTTTTTAATGTTTGTTTATTTTTGAGACAGAAAGAGACAGAGCATGAATGGGGGAGGGTCAGAGAGAGGGAGACACAGAATCTGAAACAGGCTCCAGGCTCTGAGCTGTCGGCACAGAGCCCGACGCGGGGCTCGAACTCACGGTCTGCGAGATCACGACCTGAGCCGAAGTCGGACGCTTAACCGACTGAGCCACCCAGGCGCCCCTATTTCGTCTATTGTTTGTGTTTATTCAAGTCGCTTCCGAGTTTTGTAGATCACGGGTAGCGCTGCTGTGACTCCCCTTATGCGTATTTTGGTGAGTATATATCATATGAGTGGGTGTTGGGATAACCCAGGAGTGGAAGGTCAGGGTCATAGGATGGCCTCTTTCTTTTCATGGATGAATGTCTTTCCCCACAAGCCCCTCAGGCTTTAATTGGCTCATTACAAGCCTACTCTGAAGATACGCCGTAGAATATCTTAGACATATAATTTGTTCCTTGGGGCTGGGAATTTGTTCCATTGCTGCTTGATCAAAATCAGGTTTCTGGAAATGACGAAGACACAGAAATGTCAAGTGGGCGCCATCACACTCTTCTATCTCCTCCCGATGATTAGCTCAGGCTCTTCTATGAAATGTGAATTTGTCTGGAATCGTGTCAGTACCACTCACGGGGACGTCCCTCCACTTGCTCCGCCTGGCCCAAAAGTGTGGTCTTTTTCCTGCCACCACCTACCTGCCCTCCATCCTGGTTCTGCCTCTGTTGCCTACGTTTCTCCGGAGCTGTAACCGAGCTCTTCCTCGATGGGTCGGCCTGAAGACGCTGTCGGGGGAGACTAATAAATACGGGCCGACATCCACTCGCCAGGCACCTTGTCTCAGGTTATCAATCTGCATTTCTCTCCCATCAGGCTCCCTTCTGTTAGTGAGTTTTCTCAGAGCATCTATTTCAAGATCCCAGTGGGAATGATTTTTTTTAAAAAGAGGCACAGTCCTCTCTTGGTATCATCAGACTACAAATTCTGAACAATCTAAGGCTGATTTTAGAGCAGTTTTGAGTAAGTTAGCATGGGATTTCCCCAGAGTTGGAGTTCAGTGTAGTATTTTAGGAGAATCTTAATACTGCAATAAGGATAGATTGACGTTGCATCAGTTTCTATTCACATTACAATAAAAGAGTCAGTGTGGTATTAGAATTTTACTGCCTGCAACGTTTGGTGAATTACAGGGAGGTCTAATATGCTTTCCCACACTATCTTCTGTTTAGATTGGCAGGTTTCTCTGGGCGTTTCTCAATAGACTGATAAAGCACTAGACAGGGGATTAGCTCTCTTGGAAGCTAAGAAAAGAGGTGATCGGGGTTGTTTATAGCTTGTGGGGATGGATTCTGATGGAGGAGCCCGGAGAGAATGAAACTTTCACAGCATACAGAATGCCAAGGACTCGGGGAGCATGTTCCAGGGGATGGCCCCACCCTGGTGAGCAATTCCCCTGAGGACTCAGGACAGGAACAACCAGAACAGAGAGACTAATGGGTGTCCTCTTGGGACGACGTCATGAGGAGAAATAAATCACACCGAACGTCTCTCCAGGGGATCGATTTCTTTTTCCTTCCGAAGAAAGGCTTCGGACCCAGATTTAACTAGCACATATTGGACAGCACCAACTCCGAGCGCCGTGAGCACTGATGCCCACAGGCCTGTTGGGTAAGCCCTCATTATCATCCTCATTGGTTTGGATAAGGTTTCCTGGAAACTGACTCTTAAATGGAGAATTGCATGCAGAAAGGTTACCTGGGATTACTCTTTGAAGATGCAGCTATAAGGAAGCTGGGGAGGCAGAGTTGGACAGAGAGACGCTGACCTGCCATGCGGCTCCAACCGAGGACACAGCGGCTCCCACAGGGAACTCACGAGCCTTTAGAGTGATCCCACTCTGACACCAGGAGTTGCTCCTTCGTGTCCACACCTCAGTCATTCAGTGGCCAGGGCCACCCCAGAGAAGAGGCAGATCCTTGAGTGAGCCAGTTCTTGGCTGTGGAGGGCAGAGTCATCGACAGCCCAGATTTCCAGCTCCCGCGAGGACAAGCGTCCTAGGCTTGAAGAGGGGATCTGAGTATTACACTCCTCATCCGTGAATGATCAACTTTAATCATCGAGTTCACTAATCCATTCATTGATTGTCAGTGATACTTATCACCACCACGGCTTCACAGAAGAGTCTCAAAAGAATCATGTGACTTACCCAAGGCCACATAGCTGGTGAGTGGACCATCGTTTGCTCTTATACCTGGGTCAGTTATGCTTTCTCTTCTCTATGCACCTGCCTCAGCCTCCATTTCTCTCAGGAGCCCAACTAGGGTTGGAGGCCGATGAGGTAGATGATGAAGGAATCGCCAGTCAAGGAAACGGTGACTCTGGTGGAAGGTGTCTAGGAACACCTTTCATTCTGGAACCATTGCATTCAACAACACCCGTGGACACCTCCATGCGGGGTATTCTTCTGCATGGTGTGGATATGTTGATAGGAAGACAGAAAGGCCCCTTTCCTCGTGGAGAGGTTAGTCTAGTCAAAGAGGTGTATGGTCCAGGAAGCCTAGAAATCCACAGTGGAGAAAATCAGGAGTAGCTGAGATTGGCCGAGTAGACACGGCATCTCATTGGAGAGAATAAGAAAGGTCCTCATTGTCTGCATTAAAAGGGGCTGTATTGTACTTGGCTACAGATAATAGAACACTCACCTGATAATAAGAGGTTTCTTGTATCTTCGTTCCTTGAAAGTGCGGGTATTCAATGGAATGTTAAAGAATACCAGCATGGGCAAGAGTATATTAGCATATGGTGGGTGTGTAGCTAGACAGGAATTCCTGCACCATCATGGGGGACAGACTTGGGTCCTTTTCCTTCCACTTCAGACTGGAGTTTGATATAGCTTGGGTTTAATTGGTGTCCGATTTCAGATGAGAGACTGTGGATGTCAACGGCTGAAGGCAAGCCAGTCATCCGGTCATTCTGTCCCGTGTAGGGGCCCTTGAAGGGCAAGCGTGTGTCTTTTCATCGGAAGCACAGCGACAAACACATCTGGGAGTGAGAGGTGAGCGCTGGGGTTTTCCATTTGGTCCTACCCTCCTTCAGAAAAAGATTGCTTTCATGGTGATTTCCCCAGATGTATGTCCGTGTATGCCCCCAACCATCAACATGCCTCAGTTTCCAGATTTGTGCCCTGGACTCTCTTCATCAAATGGAAGATAAAAATACTTCCACGTATCCCTGAAAAAACCAACTTGCTTCCAGTCCTGTTTCATTTTTTTTTTTTTGTCATGCTTTAGAGAGCTACTTAATGTCACGAGAAATATGGATGATACTGGATCAAGCCGAAGACGAACGCAGAATATGTATCATGCAATCCCGAGCTGTGACAGTGGAGAAATATAAACTCAAATATTAACAGTTATGACCTTTGACTCTGGGATGAAGGGTGATTTTCAGTTTCTCATTTACACTACCCCTTATTTCCAGTACTGTGGAGGGCTTGGAGCTAAGACTGGGGGGCTTAGGGTTGTGTCTGAGTTCTGTCACTTACGTGGATGAGTAAGTTCCGGAGCTTCTTTCCCTCGCATGTAAAACCTAGTCCTCTTTTGATCTGCCTTTGCCACAGGGCAGCATACCCACCCACCTTGGACTTCTGTGCACTTTTCCGGGTTCTGCAGAACATCCATTCTGACATAAAGGTAGAAGGCATTCTTGGCTGCCTGCGAGAGGAGATATGAAGATTCTGCTAACTCTCGTCTCAGCAGGTAGAAGAGAGCATCACAGACCTGGAGACACCACTTAACCTTCTTAGGAAGGGCGCCGTATCTTTGCTTCACAGCATAGTAAAAGAGTGTGGAGGCGGATGGAAACCGTTGCTAGAACCTCAGCCCAGGGAGGCAGCCTTCAGAGAGTCAACCCAGGAGTTGATCAGCTGCCCACTGAGCATGTTAACCTTGACAAAGAGGGGAGCCTTCCTTTATTTTGAGTCTCTTGACCTCTCCTTAAGCAATTCTGAGTGCTCTGATAGGTAGCTGATGTAGTCTGCTTAGGCCGCTGCCATAAGAAAATACCATAGACTGGTGGCTTAAGCAATAGGCGTTTGTTTTCTCACACTTCTGGAGGCTGGGAGTCCCAGATCAAAATGCCAGTCCATTCAATTCTGGGTGAGAGCTCTTTTCCTGGCTTGTGGACGGCCATCTTCTCATTGAGTCCTCACATGGCAAAGAGAGGGAGGGGAGGGGGAAGGGATGGAGAGAGACAGAGACAGACACAGAGAGAGAGAGAGGCTTATGTCCCTTCTTATAAGGCCATATAAGATCCTGGCTCTACCCTAATGACTTTATTTAACCTTGACGATCTCCTTAAAGGCCCTATCTCCAAATACAGTCACATTGAGGGTTAAGACTTTGACATGTGAATTTGGAGGGCACACAATTCAGCTCATAGAAATGGCACTAAACATTTCTAGGTCTTCTTCTTCAAGGAGAAAGATTTCAAGAGATATCCTTCCAAGTCATCCAGCCTGGCATCCAAGCCCCGTGCTTTCCAACCAATGGCCCAACCGAGTGGTCACAACATTCCTTAATAATCCCCTGTCATTTATGCAGAAATTCCAAAGGGCTTTCAGTGCCCATTTGGCCACCATGTCCAATGGAGACGCTTCCAGTCATCAGCTAAGAATCCCAAGTTCCAGTAAGGAGCCAGCTCCCACAGCGCACTATTGCTGTCTTTAAATCAGAAGATACAGGACCCTTGTCGTAGTGTTTTCAAGAACAGGGAGGGGTCACATGGCCTGGTCATGAGCCATGTCTAATTATTCGTTTTCGTAATCCTCAACTGTCATATCACCAGTTGGCTTCATGGAATCCACACTTATTTTATGGTCAGACAGGAGACTTTCTAGGGCCCTTATCACGGCCTCAAAGACCTGGGAGGCAGAACCTTGGTGACATTCAGCTGTGTTGATCAGTCACTTCACAGCCTTCCAGAACTTGGATTCATTTCCTGTCGTGGCTGTGTGTTCAGTTCATCAACAAGGGTCAAGGAATAGCTTCTTAGGACATCCCTGATGTTCAGACCTGAAGCCCTCACTGTCACACTTCCAAAGCAGTGGGTGGAGATCATCATCTATAGCCTTGTGGCTGAGTTGCTTTGAGAACAGCTGAACCCCTCTGCTCTTCTGTTGAGCCGGAACCAGGCAATGAGTGGAAAACAAGGTGAGGAGAAGGTGCTGGGAGAGCCCATGTTGAGTCCCAGCCTGAAGGAGAGCCACAACATCCATGAAGGGTGAGCTCAAAGAGCACCAGTCCTGGGATGGGCAGTTGTCAACACATGGTCACATGGTGGTTTGGGCTCTGTAACATAATTTTAAAGAGAGGGGGCCTCCCCTCTTTGACCATCACAACCCTGAAACTCTTGCAAAGACATGCCCATTCCCCTTTAATAAACCCCACTGTGAGGTGGCAGGAACTGACCTACAGTCCCTCTCCCCTACACCCCCAAGTCCACTTGGCCCTTGCCTAGCTTGGTTGGAGGATTACTGGGAGTCAGGAAGGTTTATTAGTACCTCTCACGACAAGAGGTCTGGAGGTAAGAATCTTCAGGTTGTGCAACAGCTCAGAGAAGTCATCAGATGACCTAGTCCTTCTGTCTCTGGGCTGTCGGATTTGTCCCCCACGTGGTGGCAAAATGACCTTACTATTTCACTATTAGGGTAATGTAGTTGCTGTAACAAACAAACAGCAATGAAAGAGATTCTCAAGCAGAGGGTATTTCTCCTTTGCACATCATAGTCCATGGAGGGGTGGTGGGAGAAAGTTAGGGAAGGGGCTCTTTCTCTCTGTCCCTCAAGAGCCCAGTCTCTTTCCATGTTATGGCTCTGCCTTCCTCTCCGTCTCCAGAGTTGTCTCCAGCCAGGCAGAGATCATGAAAGGTCAACAGTCATAATTGGGAGGTCGTATGCCACGCGTGGAAGCGGAGAACATGACTGCTGTTGACAGCTAGGACCCTGGTCAGAGAAACTTGCTTTTCCACCGCAAGCTGGAAACCGTAGTAGAGGGCAGAAGAAAACTCAGATATTAGGGACCGCTGCAGTATCCCGCACAATTTCCAAGTATCGTGTCCACGCACCACAGTTTTGGAGACCAGATGAGAAACGGGTGCTGCCAGTGAGAGGGAAGCGGAGAATGGCTTGCTAGGATCGCATCAACATGCGTCCGGGACGTAGAACAGAGCGTCCCAGACCGCGTTGGGCGGGAGATGTCAGAAGAAGAACGTGGCGCTTGGCATGGGGTGGGTGACCCAGGCGAGAAGGCCAGAATTTGAGCTGGACTTCAGGCCTGGAGAGTCAGTGCGGTAACAGGGCCGGATGATTAGAACCACGACCATGGGTAGTTAGACAGCTTTTTTTTTTTCCCCTCCCGTAGACAGATGGCCTGGAGTTAGATGCATGCCTCTTGCCCCTCCTGGAGGAACACTTAACAGCATCGGGTGAGGGCTCTTCTAAGGGCATCAGCGTCAGGGTAACTGGCTCCGAAGCATCGCTCGGTGGCGGGGAAGGTGGGGGAACGAGCATTTCAAGGCATGACAGACACACTCTGATCACCCCGTGTGTTTGTGTTGTAGTTTTGTTTGAGCGCGGCTTTTTCCAGTACCCGTTCATCATCGTCCTAGCAATTCTGTCCATATATTACCTTTATTACCAAACTTTTGTTTTGTACCTGAAGAGTAGTTTTCCACCTTGGCCATACATTGGAATCACCCGAGGTGTTTAAAATCTTCTAACGTGCATGCTCCTGTTAGAATCTCTACCAGTAGGGTCCAGACGTCAGTAAATGTTTAGAAGGTCCACAGTGATTCTGACGTGCCAAGAAGTTTGAGAACCACTGGGCTAGACGATGTTCTAAAGTTTCAAGGGCGCCCGGGTGGCTCAGTCGGTTGAGCGTCCAGCTTCAGCTCAGGTCACGATCTCGCGGGCCGTGGGCTCGAGCCCCGCACCGGGCTCCGTGCCGAGAGCTCAGCGCCTGGAAACCGGCGCTTTGGATTCTGTGTCTCCCTTTCTCTGCCCCTCCCCTGCTTGCGCCCTGTCTCTCTCTCTCTCTCTCTCTCTCTCTCTCTCTCTCTCTCTGTCTCTCAAAAATAAATAAAATGTTAACAAGAATTTTAAAGTTTCAGACACGTGGTCACTTTCAATCCTCACAAAAGCCCCTTAAAGGAAGGGACCAAGCGAATCCCCATTCACAGATGAATCTCTCTCAGAAAGATTGAGAGATCATCCTGGGGTTCCATAGCTCATAGCGATGCTGAGATTCCAACCTAAGTCTGCCCCACGCCCCCACCTCTTCACAAGCTACATCCACAGGAAAACAGGTTGTTCCGTTTGACAGCTGGGGTGAGGCCACAGCAGGCTCCAGCTGATAACACCCAAGATTGCTCCCAAATGGTGTTCCCCTGGCTTTGTCTGGGGAAACCTAATTGCTGCAATTGTGTTATAAAATTATCACTTTACCCACGCAAATGGGCCAGAGCGACCGGTTGTCTATTCTTGTGGTTGTCCCAGATTATTAAATGAGCAGCTGCCTCCAAATATGTTTGCAGCCGCCGAATTCAATGGCAGCGTGAACTTGCATATTCATGGCTCCCGACCTGCAGCCCAGGCTTGTAGGACTCCTCCAGTGGGGCTCTAAAAGTCAATTTATCTTGACAATTTAAATACATACACTTCCGGGGGCTTTGGTGACTTGCAGATTTCAGTGAACACCTTGACGGAGAGGGGAGTCGGGGATCAAGGGAGGGGGAGTGGAAATCTGCTCTGGGTCTCGAGGTCAAGTGCAGGAGGACGAACAAACCATCGAAATGGTGGAAAGAGAGCCCCGCGGTGGCCGGGCACTGGCGTTTCAAGCCCCACTTGGCTGATTTCAAGCGTGGGCAAGCCATTGGATTCGTCCAGACCTTGTTATTCCTCATCTATAAAATGGGAGTAATGGATTCACAGGCAGAGACTCAGGTGAAAGGATGCAGTTTCCTACACTCCCATCAGCCTCGTTTTGCCTTCGTGGAAACGTACCTCCAGGGCTCCGGGTTAACTTAATTTTTTTCCCCCTGTATGTTGTTTTTACCTTGAATATTATTTATCCATGAGCCTATTTAGAGCATCCCGTGAATCTCAGTCACAGGGCCCTTTCCTAACACATGAAGCGACTAGATAACTTTCAAAACTGGTTCTTCTATGTGCCGCCCCAGTGGTATGGAGACCTCGCCAGGGGACGGTCCTCGTGGAGCCGGCTAAGGCCACAGCTGAGCCCGGCACAGAGGAGATGTTTGATGCCTGCTTTCTCCTCTCCTTTGTCTTAATGCCAGCCTCCCAGGTGAGGAAGACGCGAACGCGGCCAAATCGGCCGAAGGTGCCTGCGAAGTGCCGGGTGTGGGTCGGGTGGGCCAGCTTAGCCACCCACCACGAGGGAAGCTGCAGGTTAGCGGTGTGGACTCGAGCTGGGCTGCGAGGGCTCAGGCCCTGGCTGTGCTGCCTACTAGTGAAGGAATCCTCTGCAGACACCTAGCTTCTCTGGGCCTCAGTTGCTTCATCTGCAAGATGGAAACGGCTGTGTCCCAGGGTTGTCGTGAGGACGACAGACACCCATACACTTCAAGCAGTGCCGGGCACAGAGGAAATGCCAGTGGAAGGGTTCTTAAGGCGTTGGAGATCTATTTTAAATGCCCGTGGATACATTTTAAAAAATCCCTGCTTTTTTGTCCTTGTCCTTGTCCTTGTCCTTCTCCATCTCCTTCTCGTTCTCGGGGCGGAGGAAAGGCAGAAGATCGAGCGGAGGGATTAGAATGAGCCGGAGAAATTCCCTAGATCCACCACTCTTCTCCGACTGAGACTTACGACTCTCCTTCCTCCTCCTCCTTCTCCTCCTCCTCCTCCTCCTCCTTCTCCTCCTTCTCCTTCTCCATCTCCTCCTCCTCCTCCTCCTTCGTCCATCTCCTTCTCCTTCTCCTCCTTCTCCTTCTCCTTCCTCCCTCACTCCCGTCTTGCATACTGGGAGGGCTTTCTATGCTTCCGGTTCTTATTTAGACACTTTCCGCTACACGGAAGGTCTTATCTCCCATCCTGCAGGTGAAACAGAAGAAGCCGCGGCTCGCAGAAAAGCGGAGATTTGCACAGGCTCACAGAGCAAACTGAGTGAGCCTACGTCCTTCCCCCGGGTTCACAGTGAACGTAACACTACCTGTGAACACGGAGATGACCCCGATGCATTGCGTGTACCTCCGGTACAGACGTCGCTCCTGCAGGAGTTCTGGAACGTGTTTGTTAACGAGCAAGCTTTGCCTTTTGCCGTTGGAGTCTCTTCTCGTGTCTCCAGTATGCGGGAGGGCCCCGACTGTAATGGTGAGGAGTGTGGCCTCCGGGGCCAGGCTGCCCCGGGGTTCGCCTTGTGGTTCTCCCCCTTACTGGTCACGTGATGCTGGGCACATGGCTCCACATTTCTGAGCCTCTGTCTTAGTATCTGAAATACGGGGATAAGATTAGAACTTCCCTCCCGAGGTTTTTGCGAGGAATCCACAAGGCACCGTGTGACGAGGGCTCGGCACCGCCCTCGCTAAGCGCCAACATACATCTCCTCTTGTTCTCATTACTCTGGGCGTTAGAAGAAACTACAAAGCCACCGTTCAAATGCAAGGTGACGTTTCCAGTAGTGGAGGGATCCAGACACTCCCCTCCAACGCGAGTCTATCTGATCCACAGCGTGCACACCAGTCCGCCTGCCACCTACAGGCTGTGTGGCCTTGAGTGAGTGCCGAACCTCTCTGAGCCTCGGTTCTCTTTAACTATAAAAGGAGGAGAAGAGCAGGGCCTGCCTCGGGGTGGTTGTGGGGATTCAGTGAAGTCAGGAAAGGGAAGCACTTAGAACAGAGCGGACTGTGTGATACCTAGTGGTTGTTATCATATCAGCATCATATTATACATCTGATTATTATCGTAGACGTGAGCTGTTTCTGTCATGCCGATCTCTGCTCATTTCCGTTCCATGGACGCCAAGTTTGGGGAACAAATATTACCTGTCTTTCTTTTTTTTTTAAACCACCAGGCCTAGACGGCCCTGTTACGTGATGCGCCCTCCGTCTCCGGGTGAACACGCCTGGGGATTCTCCAGATGTTTGCAGCTGGCAGGCTCATTCCCCGCCCGCCTCCTGCACCTACACTCTCCACTTCCTCTGTACTCCAAGGACAGCGGGGAGCTGCGGGGCCTGGGAGGGAGGGTCTGAGCAGGCCAAGGGGGGAGGAAAGAATCGCCCCTGAGTGTCTGGCATGCCTTCTGCCTTCTCTCAGGAGAATCATAAATTATCTCCCTTTACTTGCTCACCACCGTTCCCGGGGAGATGAAACCCACAGCCTGGATTTTAAATCCTATATATCGTTTGGCTTAAGCTGGGTTCCCCCCACCCTCCTCCTCTGATAAATAGGGCATTTTAATAATATTCACAGCACGACAAGAAGTTGGGAGAAGATACACATGGCTCTCCAGGTGTCGGATTCCCCGGGCACCGCCGAGATGGGATCTTGTCGCAGCTCTCTCCTGGAGACTGACTAATGCTTACGCGGGAGACAGCAGGCGGGGAGGGGTGGCCTCGGGGTGTGGGAGACAGGACTCCCGGAAGGGGGGGTGGCGGGTCCCAGAGAAGGGGGACAAGGGGTCCGGGAGGCAGGCAGGGGCAAGGACCCGGGGACGCTCAGCCCCGCAGGGGATGGCCTGGACCTACAGGCTCTCCCTGTAGCTCTTCCTTCTCCTTTCTGCCAGGGCTCAAAAGTGTCCTCGATGCCAGAGGTAACAGGGTGATGAAATGTCCCCAATCCATCAAGTGCCTGCACATCCAGGCAAGGGGCTGTTTTCACTCTTTCTCTCTCTCTCACTTTCTTTCTTTCTCTTTCTATTCATTATTATGATTATTTTTATTTTTTGGTTTTGCCCTCTGATGTCTGCAGAGGTCTTCGACATTAACATGCGTGGCTCGCCTCGTGCTCTGTGCTGGGTTCTGTGGGGGAGACAGACATGAATGAGACGCAGTCAACCGTCCTTGAAGGGCTCACAGGTCAGCGGGGAGGACAGACGTGAGCTCCCGCAGTAAGGGTTCCATGACCATGGCGATGGCACGTTGGGTGACCACACGGAGCCTCGCACTGTGCTAAGCCTCTTTCCCTTAACAATGATTACTCTAGTGCTAAGTACGTGACGACAACGTTTTGTTTCCGGCGCCTGGACTAAAATAGCGGACAACAAAACGGGGCCCGACCGTCGTGGAGTTTATATGCCCCGACGGTGGTGTTGAGGAGGGAGATAAACGAGAAACAAACCAAGAAATACCTCTGGATTTATTTCGGATGCACAGTAAGTGGAAAGGAACAGAAGTGCCACTTTATGGCGAGTTTGGGACAGCTTCTCCGAATGAATGAAGGAAATAAGAGTCCTAGGGGGATTATCTGGGGGGAGACCCTTCCGGGTGGAGGAAGTGAAAAGGCCCTGAGGCACGTTTAGACTGTCCAAGGAACACAGCCAGGAGGCCAGTGGGCAGAAGCGGAGCGGAAGAGGGGGCAGAGGTCGGTAAAGTTGACCAGAGGAGTCTCACCGGCCCAGGGAAGGATTTGGGATTTACTTGTGAAGCCAAAGGACGTCTTCCGGTGGATTTCAAAGCAGCAGAGTAAGCACTCCCTGGGTGAAGTGGGCAGAGAATGACTGCGGCCGCAGGGTGAGGAATGGCCCGCTGGGACAGGATGGAGGGACCGGTTGGGAGGGTCTAAGGAGCAGGTGCTATTGCTTCTGCCGTGTGGGTGAGAAAAGCTGAGGCAGGAAGCTGAAACTTAGCCATGGTTTCCACCCCAGGAAGTGGAAAGACGGGAGGACGAAGCCAGGATGCTCTGACTCCAGAATCCGTGCCCACTAACCCCTGTGATCTGACGTCTCCCTGATCATGACAGCAAAAGGCGGAATGTGAGCTTCGTCGGGCGCCGTGCACACATCTCGCCTCGGAGGTTCAGAGGAGGGAGGAAATCCCTGAGATCCTGAGGGTGTCCCCTGAGCCCCGGGTTTTCACAGCTCCGTCTCGTCAGAGCCTCCCCAGGGCGGCGCTGGAAGATGCTTAGGCGTGGTTCCCACATGAACTTGGAGATGGGGGTAAAGGTGGTTTCCCTTGTGGACGTAGGGAAGACAGGAAAAAAGAATTCTATATAAAGAGCTGATCTATGGTCACCTGGGTGGCTCAGTCGGCTGAGCGTCTGACTCTTGATTTTGGCTCAGGTCGTAATCCCAAGGTGGTGGGATCGAGCCCCGCCTCGGGCTCTGCACTGAGCATGGAGCCTCCTTAAGATCCCGCCCCACCCCCTTTGCTCCTCTCCCCTACTCGTGCTCTCTCTTTCAAATAATAAAAGAAGCTGATCCAGCTGGGTTTCGGCATGCCAAGATAAAAGATCAAGGCATTTATTTTGATAGCATTTGTACAGCATTTATGATAATTCTAAGTAGGTTCTAAGTACTTCACAAATATTGACACACGAAATGCTCGTCACCCCGGAGGGGGTTTCCTATTATTGTTACCTCCCCGTTTTGCAAACAGGGAGCCAAGGCACATAAGGTTAAACGACTTGTCCAGTGTCACATAGCTGGTGAGCGTCAAAGGCGAGATTCGAACCCGGGGCTTCGGGCGGCAGAGTTCGTTCCTCAGACAGCCAGGTTATGACAAGGTCCTTGTGAGTGTCAGTATCAAACCAATGATCTACGAGTGACTGTGTCTCCCACATTTCTTGAGAAAACGGTTCTTCTTGCGCATCAAGCCTCTAATTTTAGGGACATCCGGATTTACCTCGTACCTACCAGGTCCTCCAGTTGACAGGTTCCCACCCGTTCTGGTAGAATCCATTGCCACCTTCTGTTCACCATTAGGTTGCTGGTGTCTATAAAAACACTCGGAACATAATCACTGCTCGATAAGCATGGTCCATATGGTCTCCTTCCAGAGTCAGGTCCGAATTCGTCCCACCTCTTAGGTCCTGTTCTCTTACAGTATACTATGGTGTGGTTATAAACTCAGAGTTTTACAGTCAAACTTCCTGGGTTTGAATCCTGGCCCCGCTGCTTCCTAGTTTGTGTGACTTTCAGCAAAGTTACCTAACATCTCTGTGCTTCGGTTTCCCGGTACGTAAAATGTGGATGAGGATAGTAACTACTCCATAACGTTGCTGCAAAGGTCAAATGAATCAACACCTAAAAAGCACGTAAGGGGGGGGGGGGGTCTGGGTGGCTCGGTCGATTGAGCGACTTGACTTCAGCTCAGGTCACGATCTCACGGATCGTGGGTTCGAGCCCCGTGTCAGGCTTTGTGCTGACAGCGTGGAGCCCGCTTCGGATTCTCCGTCTCCCTCTCTCTCTGCCCCTCCCCTGCTCGCGTGCTGTCTCTCTCTCAAAGATAAATAAACATTGAAACCTTTTTCAAAACCATGTAAAACAGCGAATGAGACGAACCAGCAGCTATGGCCGCCATCCGACCATCACCACTGCTACAATTTCTGCAAAGCCTAGGCGGGCTGCCCCGTGGGTACAGAGCCTTCTTTCCACCCAGTCCTGCTCCTCAAACTCTCCCTGCTGAGTTCTCCATCTGCCCAAACCTGAGAAGGTCACCCGGGTTATTTTTATTATAACGTGTACGAGGACGAGGTGCCCTCTTACGAAACCCATACCGTCCCTGTTCCCTCGTGTCATCCTAATCTCACATCGTGAGCCCCGGCCATTTGGTCTTTGCCTTCTTGCCAGCAAGACTGGAGTAGCAACGGGAGTTGAGTTTAAGCAGAGAAGACCCAACCCTGCTGGCCCCAAAGCCCTGTCCTCAGCCCCGCTCCACTCTCCAGGGCCGTTCTTACAGAATCACCGTGCTCCCGGCCCCCCACTCAGGGCTCCCTGAGTTTCCCTCAGCTGGATGCCCAGTGCTGAACTTCACCTGCCGTCCGTCAGCCCCTTGTACTGGAGAAAAAGGGGGGCTCCGTGAAGGGCCATCAGGTGCACCCACAGAGTGTTTCCGGACAGGCCTGGGCATCTGAAACACTGCCGGCGGGCCCACGCCCCTCCCACGGTGCAGGCTGTTTCATCAAACGCGCGTGTCGGCACTGCTCTGAAGGTGTTGTGCAAATGGGCTTAACACCTGCCATCAGTTGACTTGAAGCAAAGGAGACGACCCTTGACGACACGGGTGGGCTTTGTTCAATCCGTTGATGGCCTTCGGGGTAAAAATCCAGGTTTCCCAGAGAAGAGGAGATTGTGCCTCGAGGCTGAAACTTCAACTCCTGCCCGAGTTGCACACCTCAGGTGTGCCGGATCTTACAATCGCACGAGCCAATCCTTAAAATAAATCTCTCAACATGTACATACAGGGACACAGGCGCGCGCGCACACACACACACACACGCATTCTCTCTGTCTGGAGAACTCTACTGGGTACGATACCCTTCAAGCTCTTAGTAACGCGGAGGTGTCTAAGACAAGTAGACTCCAGGAAGAAAATGAGGCTGGCTCGTAGTAATCACATAAGAGGAAAGGAAAAGAAGACAATGATGAGGCAGGAAGGAAACTGGTTTTAAAAACCTTTTAGAGGGGCGCCTGGGTCGCTCGGTCGGTTGGGCATCCGACTTCGGCCCAGACCATCATCTTGCGGTTTGTGAGTTTGAGCCCTGCACTGGGCTCTGTGCTGATGGCTCAGAGCCTGGAGCCTGCTTTGGATTCTGTGTCTCCCTCTCTTTGCCCCTCCCCCACTCGTGCTCTGTCTTGCTCTCTCTCTCTCTCTCAAAAGTAAAAAACAGTAAAAAATATATACATACTTAATAAAAAAATAATAATAAAGTTTTAGAAAGGAATATCTTTCAGACTACTTTTCAGAGAGACCGACTCTATTCTTTGAGCACAATACAACTCTTTTTGTATATGTGGAGAGATGGACTCTTGGCCAGTCCATCAGACTTATCGTCCCCCCGAGTGAGGCAGTCATCAGGCCATAACCTAGAGAACTTGGTCCCCACTTGAGTACAGCAGGCTCAGAAGAGCCTGCCCGACTTCTCTTGTCACAGCTGAGGAAACGGGGCCCAGACCCAGAAAGCGACTCGACTAATAAATATCATCCAGGGCGGTGGGGCAGGGGGGCAAGGCTGCAGGTACAGCCAGGTGTTCTATTTCGCAGTCTTCTTTCTTTTTCCACCGGATGGAGAGATCAAGAAGAGAAACGTTCTCCTCCGCCTGCCTTCAGCCACCTCTGACCTTCCTGCTTCCTCATTCCCAAAAGTCAGAGAGGCGCAGGGTGGCCCCAGCCCCCAGAGGTATCTCAGGGAAGCCCTTGGCTGAGGCGGGAGCAGGGGAGACGGGGCATAAGGCTGTTCGTGACTCAGAGGTTGACATCCATTCGGTTGCTTGTATGCCGTGCTAAATCCCCACGTGCAGGGACTGAAAATCACCCAGTTACTTTGCAGGAACGGTTTAATAAGATTAGCAGGAGTTGAGAACACTTGTTACTTCTGAAGCAATGATATGAGAAACTCAACATGCAGTGGTGGATTTGCAATGGAATTCTGAAACTGGCAAGTGGAGGAGGTGTATTTTGAGGCTATGGAGTCCAAGCCTCTGACTTTGGCCAGGCCGAATCTACTACTCTTAGAAGAAAATCTAGGGGGCCCCTGGGTGGCTCAATCGGTTAAGCGTTGGACTTTGGCTGAAGTCACGATCTCGCGGTTCATGAGTTTGAGCCTCACGTTGGGCTCTGTGCTGACAGCTTGGAGCCTGGAACCTGCTTCGGATTCTGTGTGTGTGTCTCTCTCTGCCTCACCCCCACTTGTACTCTGTGTGCGTCTCTCTCTCTCTCTCTCTCTCTGTCTCTCAAAAAAAATGAATAAACATTTAAAATAATTAAAAAAGAAGAAAATCCAGTTGCCTGTTGTATATAAGATTTTGCTATAGAGACTAGTTACAGAACCACATCATTATTTACATTAGGAAGTTCTACCTAATGCCATATCCAGTAGATAGATCTGATCTACTGACCTCTGAGCCCAAAAGTATTTACTGGGGTTTGAATTTGAACCCAATGATGTCATAATCTAAATAAATTATGTCAGGTGAAGTTTATTAACTTGGTCCAGTGGGAGGAGAAAAGAGGGAAAATTTGTGGATAATCAGAATTAGGAATGTTACCCAGATGTGGCATGGCCCACTGGGACATCCCATGGGCTGTGGTCAACTCTGGCTTAGTCAGTTAGGCACTGGCATATGTAGATGTCTAATAAGACAATGTTGCTCATGGAAAACAGTAATCTAAGTGGCAATGGAAACATTTTAGGTGGGAGAAGTCTTGGTGTGTGAAAGGAACTTAAAGAACACTCAATAGCTCAAGTACAATGGGACAGAGGGATTATGGTATAAGGACAGTCAAATAGGGAGAGAGGGGACAGATGTCTCAAAACCTTTGATAAATAATGGGTTTGGATTATATACTAAGAATACTAAGATGTCTGAAGGGTTTCATACAAAGAATGACATGAATCGGTTTATATTTTTGAGAGATCACTTGGGCTGCTAGATGGGGAATAGATAGCAAGAAGTATGGGAAAAATGGAGGCAGGGGACCAGCTGGAAGGACGTTGTAGTAATGTGAGAGGGAGATGACTAAGCTTTGACTAGGATGATAGAAATGGAGATGGAAAGAGGTAGATGGATGAATGGTTGGGTGGACAGGTGGGTGGGTGGTTGGATGGATGGTTGGATGGATGGATGGATGGATGGTTGGATGGATAGATGGATGGATGGATGGATGGATGGATGGATGGATGGATAAATGGGTGGATAGATGGATGAATAGATAGATGGATGACTCAGTGCTGATTCACTCTGAAGGAATGCACAATTTGTGCCCTTTGACCCTGATTTCTGTTGCTTGAATGCAGAGAGATACTCATTTTCTGTAAGAAGCTCATTGATTAGGATTTTCTCAGTCAATAGAGAGCAGATGAAAAATGATAAGCAAAAGGCCATTGGTGTACATGAAGAACAAATGTTGTGCCACCCTCAAGTTGCAGAGGAAAACGCTCTCGTTCTTAGAGGAGAACATCTGGCCTGTGCTCATGGGGAGGCTGGGAGCAGAACTGGAATCGTACTTTGCTAACCCCAGTTTGAGGGTCCTTGCTCCACTGGATGACATACAGGTTGTGCACCCTTTCCTGCTGAGGGGAGAAGCCAGGGCCACCTGTTACTCCTCTCAGTCATGGCGACATCTTGCTGAGAGGCCGATGGAAGTCACCACCGGGGATTGCCCCCAAAAGGAACAGCTACACTGGAGAGTTTCTTGAAGCTCTGCTCGGGAACAAAGTGTGGCAGGAATGCACGGGCTGCCTTTTCACAGGTGTGTGAAAAAGAATGTGTGAGCAGGAAGAAAATTATATAGAAATTATAAAGAAATTATATATATATATTATATATATATATATATATATATATATATATATATATATAATATCTCCATATCTAGAGCCAAAGAGAAACAGTCTTTGGGAAAGAGGATTCCAAATATGGTCATTTCATAGGTCTGGGTGTATGTTAAGTAATGAAGAAAAATAGAGGACAGAAAGGGAGGGAATGGGTGACAGGGAGAATCGCTCCATGCGGGCAGAGGGGGTGTATGGGGCATGTGTGTGGGTGTCGCATTTGTGTTTGGGTTTGTGTGCATGTAAATGAGAGAAACACCTGGAGAGAGATCTCTGAAGATTCTCATGTCAGGGGTGCCTGCCCACTTTAGGGAGGGAGGGATGGAGACATTATTTCTGTCATTTGGGGGTTGAGGTCTGTATGGCCCATGATGGCAGCGGGGAGGATTGGGAGGAGAGAGAGAGAGACAGGCAGAGAAGGAGAAACTTAGAGAAAGATGGTCAGAGAAGAAGACAGGTAGAGAGACTGAGGGGCACCACCGAGCACAGAGGCTGTCAGCAGGCCTAGACTCACCCCCACCTGCCTGGGGGATCTTTGTTTTCCCAGAGTGGTTTTAATCCCCATGCTCTGTGATGGCCCTGCCTGTTTTATGGTATGTCAGTCCTCGACACGACCAGAAATTGCTTAGAAAAGACCTCATTTAAAAAAAAAAAAAAATCTCTAAAAGCAGCCCTTCTCCGTTACTGCTCTCTCAGATGTGGTCTCAGAAAGGTGGATGGATTCTCCGCAGCCCATCTCCTTTCTGTGCCGAGGTGGCAAGGCCCCCGGGTTATCCCGGGAAGGAGGGGAGAGAGAGATTCCATTAGATCGTGCCCCGGGTTGTCCACGTGAAAAATGGAGAAAATAATAACGATACCTTTCTTGCCCTCGCAGGTGACTCTGGAAGGAGAGAGTAAATCTTTACTCGCCAAGAGTTCCCTGGGAGGCAGATTTTATAGAAGCTGCAGAGGGGGCGGTGGGGGAGGGCATGTTCAGAGAAGGGGAGATATTGAGACCGAAGAGTTAGTGCATGTTTCAAGGAGGCACAGGTGAAAAAAATAAAGCCTTGAGCAATGGTAACCAGGCTGACAAGTTGTGGATTTGGTCTGTTCTGGGTCAGAATCTTGCAGAGTTGCATTCCAGCTCCTCAACCCGGCTGGAAATGCGAGCATCTGGTCCTTAACGCCTTAACTATCATTTAGCACGGTTTGTGATTTACTTGGGAATTGCGGTGGCTTGGTGACAACAGAAGAAGCTGCGAGAACACGCACGGGGGGCTCACAAGACCAGGTTCACTCAATAAACACTTACGGAGGCTTTACGGCGGACCCAGCCCGGAGCCTGGTGCGCCAGGTTCTGCTCCCACAGAGCTTAGGGTTAAGTGGGGAAAGATAGTTCAGAGGTGAGCCAAGGAAGGAGACGATGCAAGTTAGTTGTAAGAGATGTGTAGAAATTACAGCAATTGATTCAATAGTTCGTGCTTCGCTGGGGACGTTGTTTAGATCGGTGAGTCAAGAAAGACCCACTGAGGAGGCACTGTTTGAGCTGAAATCTGGCCGATGAGAAGGGACGTGTAGAAGCTTGAAGGTCACCAGAAGAGCATATGATTTATTTCTGGGCACAACCAGAAGCCATTGAAGGGTTTTTGGGAAGTGATAGCATCTGGGCGCTGGGTAGGAGATAGATGGCAGGGGGTTTGCTCATAGCAGGAAGCTAGGGGACCAGGTAGGAGCGCACTGTAGCTGTCCAGCACCAGATAATGGCGCCTTGGAGTAGGGTCCTGCAGATGATAAGATATGGCTGGCTCTTTGCCCACCAGAATGGCTAAAAATAAAAATAAAAGACTAATGATACCGAGTGACAGCAAAGAGGTGCAAACATTTGGGACTCTTGGGCGCTGCTGGTGGGCATATGAATTGGTGTAAACAGTTTGAAAATTGTTCAGTGGCATCTTCTAAAGCTCAAGATACATCACTCCTAAGACCCAGGAAAAGTAACTCCCTGGAATATGTCCAAGAGGGATGAGAAATGAGCCCACCTGGGTGGCTCAGTCAGTTAAGCATCTGACTTTGGCTCAGGTCATGATCCTTCAGTTTGTGGTTCGAGCCCCGCATCAAGCTCTCTGCTTTCAGCTCAGAGCCTGGAGCCTGCTTCCGATTTTGTGTGTGTGTCTCTCTCCTGACTCTCCCCTTCTCATGTTCTGTCTCTCAAAAATGAATAAACATTAAAAAAATTAAACAATGAGTGTTCAAAAGAAAGGAAGAAAGGGAGGGAGGGAGGGACAGAGGGAGAGAGAAAGAAGAAAAGAAAGAAAGAAAGAAAGAAAGAAAGAAAGAAAGAAAGGCAAAAAAAGTAGTAAAAGTTCACCAATAAATATATATATAAATAAGTAAAAGAATTTATAACAGCTTTCTTCATGGAAGCTCCAAATGGGAAAACCAAATGTCCATCAGCAGGAAGATGGGTAAGAACACAAACAACTGAATCTCCCGATGACATACATGAAACTCATATCGATCAGGTCAAGCAGTACAAGTCAAGTGCAAAAGTATGTACTGTAACAGTTTATTAATGTGCCATTCAAGACCAGATGATAGAGGTCAGAGTGGTGGTGACTTTTTAGAAGGATATTCACCGAACGGGACACCCCAGAGCTTCCTAGGTTGCCGGAAATGTCTGTCTTATGGATGGTGACAGAGGTGCCTTCACCCTAAAAATAAACGGACCTTAATGCTTGCATGCAATTTTGAATGGAAATTTGTAAAACAATTTGGCATTCGTATGTAAAAATGGATGGGGCTTAATACTAAAGATTTGTATGCAATTTTGTAACTACATTATACCTAAGTGATGAAGTTAACAGAAATGATTTAGGGAAGACGTGTGTGTTAGGGGTTGGTCCAAAAAGCCTAACAATCTGTTGATAGATTTCATCTGGGCTGAGAAGGAAAGACACGAGTCAAGTGTTACTCTTTGGCTTCTGGCTTGACAAAGTGGGTGGCTAGTCTGACAAATGGGGAGTGATTAATATCCAGGTAGACAAGTCATGTTACCCTAGGGTCTCGGCCATCACTTGTCATTCACAGGTAAATGGGGAGGCACACTGAGGTCTAGGGGGAAGGCAACATCCAGACCTGTTGGCGGACGGGCAGGAACAGCAATAAGGAAGCCAGACCCATGGTCTTTGGGAAGCAGAACCTCAGCCACTAGTCTGGCATTCAGAGGACAGAGGTGCACACCCTAGTGAGGGGCATGTGTAAGAACGTGGCGTGGCCTCTATTGTACAAAGGGCCTAGGGAAAAACTGGTCACTGGAATGAGAAGCAGAGAAAAGGTTCTATCCTCTGCACCAGGGCAGGAGATGGAATACAGAGGAAGCTTGTTGTGACAGAGAATGAGTAGGTGCTCACCAATCCCATGTCCTTGACCTAAAACCATAGGGACACCATATTTCTGACTCTCCCTCGCTGTTAAGCTGAGGTCATGCGCTGGTTCTGGCTGGTGGAATATTGGTGAATGAGATGTATGCCATATCCAGCCTGGCCCCTAATATCTCAGGAGATCCTTGGTTTACTTTCTTTATTCAGATCCCAAAGATCCAGTTTAGGATTGCAAAACTCTATGTGAAACATAGAGCCTCAAGGTGGAAGGAAACTGTCTTCCTAAATTATGGCATACGAGACTACTAGCTCAATGAGTAAGACACGTGCCATCGAGATACAGCTACTGTTGCAGTAATTGGAGTGTGTTACCCTGACCGGGGCACCTGTGTTCAGAATTTAAGTACAGGAAAGTGGGTTTGCCAGAGAGTAGTTGCCAGTTGCTGGGACTCTAAGGTCTGGTGAGCTCTGGGGAGCCTGGAGTCAGCCAATGAGGTGGAGACAGATGGCACTGAGCCCGTCTGATGGATGTGCTAAGAAATGGCTGGATTGTAGAACCTCTACCTTTGGGAGAAGAGTCTGGGAGCTAGGCCGTGATTGTGGACATTAGGGGACACAGCTGTGGGGGTGTTGCAACATGGAGATATAGAAAAATTTATTGGCTCATTCATATATCCATCCATACACTCATCCATCCGTGCACACATCCACCCATCTACCCACCCATCCACCCATCTACCCACCCATCCACCCATCCATCCATTCATCCATCCATCCATCTTTCATCTACCCCCTAATCTATCCATCTGCTTGCCCACCCATCTATCCAGTTATCTATCCCCCACCCACCCACCCATATAGCCATCCATCTATCCATTCACTCATCCATCCACCCATCCATCCACCCGACTACACACCCATCCACCCATCTACCCACCCATCCATTTATCCATCCATCCATCCTTCATCTACCCCCTCATCTATCCATCTGCTTGCCCACCCATCTATCCAGTTATCTATCCCCCATCCATCCACCCATTTATCCATCCATCCATCTATCCATTCACTCATCCATCCGTCCATCCATCCACCCGTCTACACACCCATCCATCCATCCACCCATCCACCCATCCACCCATCCACCCACCCATCCACCCATCTATCCATCCATCCATCCATCCATCCATCCATCCATCCATCCACCCACCTATCCATCCATCCACCCACCCATCCATCCATCTACCCACCCACCCATTTATCCATCCATCTATCTATCCATTCACTCATCCATCCATCCATCCATCCATCCATCCATTCATTCATCTACCCACTCCACTCATCCAAGGGTGGTTTGAACCTAGCTTCCCCATTCCCCCAGGAGGGGACTGATCCCCGGCCAGCTTTGGCAAGACAGGTTGTTCCCACACTATAGATGCTGTGGATGAAGAGAGTGGATGTAGGTGGGCTGATACCATTTGTGACCTCAGGATCACGCTGCCGCATGGTGGTGGCCCCAGTTGTCTCCATGGTCCCAAGTCTGTACTGTCAACCACCAGATCCCCTGGCTTCCAGCACCAACTGCCTTCCATTGGCAGGTCCCATCCACCGCACTCACTTCCCGCTGCCTTCTCAGAGCTGTCACCATGCAGGGCACATAGTAGGTACTCGGTAGTTCCTCGTTGAATGCATGGGTAGGTGGATGGATTTGCTACCTTGAGACACGATCATGACTTACATCTGCTAATAGTGTTTCAGGGCCTCTCCTACACTCTAACTAGGATCCAGGAGACAGCCTTCAGAGGGAGCCCTGGAGTTTGTACAGGTGGCCAGAAGTGTCTGAATGCGTTGACTTCCCTCACATGGCTCTAAAATCCTCTGCCTTCCGTTATTTTTCTTCCTAAAAACCATCTATGCACGACTTACCGTATACACCACCTGGTTAAATCTCCATCACAGCCACAGCAGGTACATATTATGAACGCCATTTTACAGATGAGAACATTGAGGCCCAGAGAGGCTAAGTAACTTGCCTAATTCGTACTGTTACTTAGTGACAGAGCTGAGGATCGAATTATAATCTGCTGGTTGCTAAAGCCCGTCCCCTAAAGGGTACAGGTTCCCCGGAAAGGGTAGGTAGTCCCCTCGAGATTATTCGGAAGAGTCTGGGTACCCGTAGCTTTAGGGGGCCTGCCCGTGCCCGGCTCACCTCTCCCAAATAAACCCTTGCCGCTTCTAGCGAATTCCACCTTCCCCCACCCCCTAATAAAGGAAGAAGCCAGCAGAGAGATCTTGCTTTTTGCTCGTCAAGAAGCTCCAGATTAGAAAGCTAGTTAACAATTCATCTAAAAGCAGCAGAGTAGTCCAAGCATGTCCAAATTAATATTTATGGAGCGAAGGCTTGCTCAGACCCAATTATTCTGGGGGGCTGGAAGCTGGGCACAAGAGGTGCACAGAGTAAAGGGAGGGAGTGGAGGTGCCAGGGGAAGCAGGGACTGGCGAGAACGGCCAGGACGCAGTTGGCTGCAAAGCCCGGGGTGTCCCTGGAGCCGGGCATACTGGACGGGCGAACGGGTCCTTTATGTACAGGTGAGCCCCGATTCACGGCAGCTTTGCTCTTTTTAGCCCAGAACTGGGCAGAACGCATCTTTGCAGGAGTCAGCAACCCAAAGGCCCTTATAACGGCTGGGCGGTAAGATACATTCGCAGATGGGCCAGATGGGGACTCTGGCAAACTGGAGATGAGACACCACCATTTTCTTTCTCCGATGCATTATTGCCAGTGGGGAAGGGGGCCCCGGCTGGGCCAGCCAGATTTTGTGAGTGTGTGTGTGTGTGTGTGTGTGTGCAGAAAATTCAAATCTTGGGGCGCCCGGGTGGCTCAGTCAGTTAAGCCATCCAGC
Source organism: Lynx canadensis (assembly GCF_007474595.2). NCBI lineage: Eukaryota > Metazoa > Chordata > Mammalia > Carnivora > Felidae > Lynx > Lynx canadensis. The sequence continues at coordinate 21,049,338 of NC_044318.1, forward strand.
TCTTGATCTCGGCTCAGGTCATGATCCCACAGTCTGTGAGTTTGAGCCCCGCATTGGGCTCTGCACTGATGGTGTAGACCCTGCTTGGGATTCTGCCTCTTCTTCTCTCTGCCCCTTACCTGCTTGTGTGCTCTCTCTCTCTCTCTCTCTCAAAATAAATAAATAAACTTAAAAGAAAAAACCCAAAAGTCAAATTTTAATATGAAATCTCCATAGCAACTAATTCATATTTCTAAGTAGTTGAGAAATTCAACAAAGCATGTCTGTGTCATTTTTGTCCCTCATGCTGACTTGTCACAACCTCCAGCCTGGAGGCTAGAATCTGAGATTATTTCCGGCAGCTTTGATTTGCTGTTTTTGCTTGATAGAATTCCCCTAGCACTGGCTTAAAACCAGTCAGCCCGTGTTCGTATTTCTCAGGTTCTAGCAGACTGGGCCCATTGCTCGGTCCCAACCCACCACGGAGAGGAGTGAGAAACAGTCTCGGTCATTATTCCCCAGACCTTAGTGCTGCCATCGGGACATCCTCCCTCTAGCCTTATGTCCAGTGATACTCATTTCTGGGTCTCTGATGCTGAGGCCCTTCTCTTCTGCCCACCGTCCACATAGCACCAGCGAGATCTTTGGAAAAGGCAAATCTCATTGTTTCATGCTTCTGCCCTCAAATGGTTCCCCATTGCCTTCTTGCTACAAGTCAGCCTCCTCAGAATCACGTTTAAGGCCTTGTGTGATCTGACCATCTGTCTCTTGTGTGATCTGACCCTGTGACCCTGTGACCTTGTGTGACCTGACCCCGAGTCTCCTGCCCCATCTCCCACCACCTTAGGGACCTTTGTCTGGGAGCAGCAGGAGGTGGCTCTGACTGACCAAAGCAGCAGAGGAAGAATAAAGAGACCACTATGGTCTGACTCTCAGCTCCCACTCTCACTTGCCTGGATCTGTGCGTATCCACCTGCTGATTCAGTCTGCGTAATAGCCAGAGCGATCGTTTTAACCTAAAATTAGTCCCTGTCTCTCCCCTGCTGAAAACCCTTCAAGGACTTCCCGTGGCATTGAGAATAAAATCAAAACTTCACCACGACCTGCGACAGTAAGTAACTTCCATGGAGCACGTAATCGACCAGGCACTTTTCTAGGTGCCTGATGTATCATAACAACCTTGTGGGATAGATTCTGTGATTAGCCCCCCATTTAACAGAGGGAGACGCCGAGGGGCAGAGCGCTCAAGTAGCTCGGTCCATGGCACAGAGAGGAAAGGTAGGGAATTCGAAAGGGATAGGTTGAGGCCAGAGCCCAAGAGCTCACCCACTAAGCTACACCAGACGCTGCCCATGGTCTCCTGACACGGTCCTTGTTCACCCGGCTTCCGTCTCACTAATCTTAGTGGGCCTGAAACGTTGCCGCAGCCGTGCCGACCTCTGGGCCTCTTCTCCTGCTGGTCCCCCTGCCCGGGACACCCTTGCTTAAGAACTCTGTATGGCTCCTCATATCACCTCCGCCAAGGGCCTTGCCCTGGCCACCAAACCTACGTAAACTAGCACCTCTCCTCCTGTACCGTGATTCCCCCCCAGATTGCACCAGTTTTCTCCAAAGCAGGGGGCCAATGGAAAGGTAGGAGAACAGGTCTGAGAAGGGCAGGGACCAAGGAGTTCTGGCAGGTTCTTACAGCAGGAGCTGACGGGTTCGCTACAGGTCACTGGGGTGAGTCAGCTCCCACAACTTCGCCATCCTTGACGCAAACTCCAAGGAGAGATCAATCCTTGCTGGTGTTTATGTGGTCATGGGCCTCATTCTTGGTTGAGGGAGAGCAGGAAATCTCACTTGACACCAAGGTAGCTACCAGTCCCTATGGTAACTTGGTGCAAGTTTGGGGAAAATGCCCTCCTTTGAGATAGGTGCCCCCCCCCCCATCACCACCATCGTACATGACTGGTGAACATAGCCAGGGCTTGATTTCAGTCTCCAGGTCAGACTTGGCCAGGTACCCTTATGCAGTGCACAACCTGCACAACCACACATGGCCACCTAGTCAGAATTGCTCACGGCGGCAGGGGCGGGGGAAGAGGAAATTCCTTAAAATAGCATTAAGGAGAGTCTATAAATAAGTGAGGGTGTATGCTGAGTGGCCAAAAAAAAAAAAAAAATCAATCCACAAACGTCTACCAGCTATTCTCAACTAGAAGCTCTCAACGGAGATTGCACATTAGAGTCCCCTGATGGGCTTTATGGATATTCAGATTCTGAAATCTTACCCCACACCAATGAAATCAGTGTCTCTGGGGGTGACAGCTGGGCATCGGTATTTTGAAAGCATTCTCCGTGATTCCAGTCTGTTGCCAGATTTGAAAACCACCGCTCTTAACCCTGCCTGCACTGACTTCTTTGTTTCTCACTTGGACCTCAACGTGGATTCCTTGTTCCTATCGTCATCTCTTCCTAGAATGCTTGCAGATGCCACACGGGTGCACACAACACACACGGCCACCTTTGCCTTAGTAATTCCTGCTCTCATCCCCAAGGAAACACACCTGACCTCCGCTTGCCCCACTCCCATGCTTCCTGGTCACGACACCTTCCTTCCACAACTCACTGTGCTTGTCAGCACATCCGTGTGTCCAACCCGGGGGCTGATGAACCCCCTGACGACAGGGGCTGGGCCAGATTCATAGTAGACATAAAATCTCACCCTAGAGACCTAACCCTAAAATATGGGGACTTCTGGTGACTGCTGATGTCTCTTATTTCTTGCCACACCACATCCCAACTTGGACGGACTCCAGATTTTAGGCATTTCTCTTGGTATCTGTTTCTTCAGTCCAGAATCTACATTTCCACTTGATTCTGGAAAGTCTCTGTTACTCAGACATCGTGATGGTTCAGATGCTTTTTTGTATCAGGCAGGGTTCTCCAAAGAAACAAAACCCAAAGGACATATAGGTATAATCCATATATATCCATATATATACATGTATATTATACATATATATACACACATATATTAATATGTAATATACATATTATAGATATTTAATAGTGTCATGTCTACAATATATGACGTTTTCTGTTATTTATTAGTATTCTATTATTTATTCATACTGTTTATTTTATTACTATTATATTTTCAATTCCGGTGTAATTAACATTCAGTGTTACATTAGTTTCAGGAGTACAATAGAGTGATTCAACAGTTCTGTACATTACTCAGTGCTCATCATGATAAGTGTATGCTAATCCCGTTATCTGTTTCCATCCCCCAGCAACCTCGCCTCTGGCAAGCAGCGGTTTGTTCTCTATAGTTAAGACTCTGTGTTTTGGTTTGTCTCTTTCTTGGCCCATTTGTTTCGATTCTTAAATTCCACATATGATTGAGATCATACAGTATTTGTCTTTCTCTGACTTATTTCACTTAGCATTATACCTTCTAGCTCCATCCATGTTGTTGCAAATGGCAGTTTCACTCTTTTTCATGGCTGAGTAATATTCCATTATATATATCTCTATATATCTCTATATATGTATATTTGTGTGCATGCATATACATATACATATAAACCACATCTTCTTTATCCATTTATCTCTCAGTGGACACTTGGGTTGTATAATATAATTATGGAGGACGGAAAATCCTGTGATCAGCCATCTGCAAGATGAAGGACCAGGAAAGCTTGGTGGCCTAATTCAGTCTAAGTCCAAAGTCCCGAGAGCCAGGAGTACCAATATCCAAGGGCAGAAGGTGGATGTCCCAGCTCAAGATTAAAAAAAACAGAGAGAGAGAGAGAAAATTTGTCTTTCCTCCACCTTTTTCTTCCATTTGGACCCACAGTGGTTTACTCTTGTCTGCTGATTCGAATGCTAATCTCTTCTGAAAACACATCCACAGAAACACCCAGAAAAAATGTTTTACTGACTCTCTGAGCATCCCTTAACCCCATCAAGTTGACATGTAAAATTAACTGTCACATCCTGGGTATTTATTCTGACCTGCACTGAACTGGGTTTTGTATTTTGTTGTCTTTTGCCCTCTGAACTCTGCAAAGCAAATTCGTTCCAGGGTCGCTTCCTGCCTGCTGGAAGGTCATCTACCTACTTGGTCTCACTTAAAATTCCTGGGTCACATCATCATTCTGCTTACTTGTCCGGAGGTTCTCAGCTTTCTCTGCAGCCTCAGCTCTCTTATGCTCCTTGCCTTTCGCCCCCCTGCCCCGACCCCAAGTCTGAAGATCTTCTCAGATCTCCCAGCTTCACCCTGACTTCCCTGAGAAAAATAGCCAGAACTTGAATGAGAAGGATGGTCCATGGAAAGGAATTTGATTGGTCTGTGCATGCAGGTTTTCCTTGCTGTGCTGGAGACCGGTGAGGATGGGATTTCACAGAGAGCTCATCTCTGCTCAGGGTCAGCAGCTGCTCCTAAGTCAACAGAGCGATGGTGTGTGTCTTGGGATGAGGAGAGCAGAGGTTGCTTAAATTGTTTTCCATCCCCTCTGAAACCAATAAGTGCTGCTCTATTGCTTGGCGCAATTGAATTCCCAAATGGTGCCCCAGTGGGGTGTCACATCAAATCTTAATGCCGTCAAGCGTTGGCTCTGTGAGCTTCTGGAAGCAGGCATGGGACCTAGCAAGGGGAGCTTAGGGGTCCTGTTCTAATCAGTCTGTGCGGGAGTGTCGTGATGATACATTCTCCTCGGTCCAAAAAAGAAAGGCTATCAGTCCTAACAAACATCTGGAGTCTTAGAGATGTCTTGTAACAGGTTCAATGTGGCCGTGAATAATAGCGTGTGTCTAACTTTATGATAAGGTTCAACAAGGCTAACGACGGCCAGAGGGCATGGGGTTGATCAAATGGTGGAAGGAGGCGAGGATGCATGTGTTTAATTACCAAATACTTATTGAGGGATTGGCTAGACACTATTCCAGACCCTGGAGCGATGTCAATGAAAAAGACGGGAAAGATCCCTACACTCAAGGAGTTGATGTTCTAGACACGGCCTCCCTCCAGCTCACTCTGGAACAACACGAGTTTTAAAAGATGAAGAAGGGCTTTCAAGAGATGCCATAGGACAAAAAAAAAAAAAAAAAAAAATCCCAGTCCCTCAGAGGTCCTGAAAACCCAACGTTTCTTTCAGAGTGCATGTTCTGATCTAACAAACTTGGCCAAGTGCAGACCAGTTCCATGGATAAGAGGCTACCATGTTAGTTTCAAGTGAAACTCTCTCTTCTCTCCCTTCTGCATTCATGACACAGCAGGTGCATAGGCTCTGGGATCTCAGCACATCACTCACCATGGTCTTTTCCCCCCTCTGACTCAAGTCCAGTGTCTGGATAGTATGAAGAGGTAGCTAAGAGCTCAGACACTAAAGTCGGGTTTGGGATCCCAGCTCTGCCACTTGCTGGTGTGTGACCTTGGGCTTGTCCATACTCAGTGAGTCTCATTTTCCTGCACTTAAAAATGGAGATGAGTACCTACTTTTCAGAGTCGAGGTCAGGATCCATTGAGACCATTCAGGTGGGAAATAAACAAACGTTAGTTCCTACAGGAATAATAATTACTTTGTCACTGCTATTCATGTGTATCTTGTTTTCATTGAGGTATGATGTAAATGCAATCCAACACAGATATCAAGTTCCAGTGTGATGTCATCATGTAACCCACCCCTCAATACAGAGAATATTTCCATAGCCTGGAGAGTTCCCTCATGCCCCTTTCCGGTCAGCGCTCCCTCCCTGAGAGGCAATCGCTTTCCAACTTTTGTCATTATGGATTGGTTTTCTATGTTCTCGAAAGCCACGGGAATGGAATCAGAGAGTTAGAGTGCTTGCGTTTTTCTTCTTTTCCTCAACATGATTTTTCTTTGAGATTTGTGACTGCTGGTCTACACCCAGGTTGCGTATGTATGCAGTCGGTTCCTTTTGGTGCTGGCAGTTGTCAAGTATCGTGACTGTACCGCAATCTGCTTGTCCATTCCGCCTGCCCAAAGCGGTTACACCATGTTTTACCCCCACCAGCAACATACGACGTTACAGTCGCTCATGACCCTGCCAACGTTTGGAGTTCTTGGTCTTTGATTTTCCCCTCCAGGTTTTATTAGTATTTGGTTCACTACTTCTCTCGTTTGGGGGCTGTGATGGCCCTCAGAAGATGCTGCCTTTGCCCCATGATTGTTGTGGAGCCCGGGGACTTTGACCTCTGTCCTCAGCACTGGGTGTTTCAGGATCTCTAGAATTGGAGGAATGGCATGAGCACAAGTTACCAGCCATACCACGCTTCTCTAGGAATGGTCGTTCTCAACGGCTACACCTACAGGCTGAAGGCATCACTATCCCCTAAGCCAGCCCTCTGAACAGGGGCCTGGGGCTGTTACGTCACCATCGCCACCTAGAATCCTGTGATGACCACGTTAGCGGACGCCTCTTGACTGTGCATGCCTTGGACTGATTCTCCCTGTGTGTCTCCTAATAGATCCCAGGTTTTGTGAGCCTTCCAACCTTCAGTCTTCGAGTGAGCACCAGGGGGACTCCGCTCTCTGGTTCCAGATTTGTACCCATGGCACAACTTTTGGCCCACTCGAGTCACGGGTCTTGTTTCAGAGACGGACGTGTGACGGAGCTGCCCCAGACCATGTGGGGTTCTGCAGCGGGTCTGGGAAAGAGACACTCTCCACTGGGGTTGCCCAGGAGGTAGCGTGGGAACCCAGAACTGCTGGGTCAGAGCTTCCAGATCACAAGAAGAGCCTGCTTAAAGAAAAAGCGCGGGGCGCCTGGGTGGCGCAGTCGGTTAAGCGTCCGACTTCAGCCAGGTCACGATCTCGCGGCCCGTGAGTTCGAGCCCCGCGTCAGGCTCTGGGCTGATGGCTCGGAGCCTGGAGCCTGTTTCCGATTCTGTGTCTCCCTTGCTCTCTGCCCCTCCCCTGTTCATGCTCTGTCTCTCTCTGTCTCAAAAATAAATAAACGTTGAAAAAAAAATTAAAAAATAAATAAATAAATAAATAAATAAATAAATAAATAAAAGAAAAAGCGCAAGTAAGAGGTGGGCAGAGCAGCCTTATTTGAAACTTGGTATATTTTTCAGAGTTTATTAAGATATAATTGACAATAGATACCAGTGAAGGCATCCCCAAAATCAAGTTGCCAAGCGCCACCACTATGCCCAAAAGTTTCCTTCTGGCATCTTGTCATCCCTGCCCTCAGACACCTGCCATCCCGAGTTTATAGCATCACTATAAACGAGCGTGCACTTTCCGTCATTTTATGGAAACGGGATCATACAGCCCCCCTCTGCCTTTTACTCTGGCTTCTTTGACTCAGGCTAATTAATTTTCAATCGTGTGTGTTTTCCCGGTTCGTGTCTTTTTGTTGCCGAACGATCATTCATGGTGTGAACGTACCACAGCCTGTTAATCCGTTCATCCCTTGATGGGCATCTGGATTGTTTCCCATCGAGGTCTGTCGCGCACAGAGCTGCGAGGAACGTTGGTGCTCAAGTCTTTTTGTAGCAATTCCCTCCTTTTGTCCCGGGGCCATTCCTAGGGAGGGAGTAACTTGTCCTACGGTAAGTGACTGTTGAACTTTTAAGGACACTGACAAACTGTTTTGCAAAGCGGTTGAAAGTGATGGTCCACCATCAATGATGAGAGTTCCTTTTGCCCCACATGCTCGCCAACACTTGGCCTGGGTGTCTTTCTTAATGTTAGCCATTTCAGTAGCTATACGTCACGATAGTTTTGATTTAGCTGAGTTTATTTATGCTCACAGTTTACAGTTTTTATTCCCATAATGCCTAACGACGAGCACGTTTTTGTGTGCTCATTTGCCATCCCTTATCTTCTTCCTTTTCTCATTTAAATTTATGTCAGTTAACATCTAGTGTGGTATCAGTTTCAGGAGAATTTACAGATTCATCACTTGACGTGTAACACCCAGCGCTCATCCCAACAACTGCCCTCCTTAATGCCCATCGCCCATCTGGCCCATTCCCCACCCACCTCCCTTCCAGAAACCCTCAGTTTGTTTTCTATAACTAAGAGTCTCTTGGGGCCCTTGGTGGTTCAGTTGGTTAGGCATCCGACTCTCGATTCTGTCCCTGGTCATGGTCTCGCGGTTTAGGAGACTGAGCCGGGCATTGGGTTCTGTCCTGGCAGTGTAGACCCTGCTTGGGATTCTGTCTCCCTGCCCACCACTGCTCCCACGCATGCACTCTCTCTCTTTCTCACAATAAAGAAAAACATTTGTTTAGAAGAGTCTCTTATGGTTTACCTTTCTGTTTTTATCTTATTTTTCCTTCTCTTCCCCTGGGTTCATCTGTTTTGTTTCTTAAATTCTGCATGTGAGTGAAATCATATGGTATTTATCTTTCTCTGATTGATTTATTTCACTTAGCCTAGTACACTCTTAGTTCCGTCCATGTTGTTGCAAAATGACGAGATTTCATTCCGAGTAACGTTCCGAGTAACATTCCATTGCACAGATAGACATCACATCTTCTTTATCCATATATCTTCTTTGGTGAGGAATATGTGAATTTTTTGGCCCATGATTTTGCCAGGTTGTTTGTTTCTTAGTAGTGAAATATAAGAGTCCTTTATATATTCTACGTGCAAGTTTCTGTCAGATGTATGCTTTGAAAATTTTTCCTCCCAGTTTGTGGTTTGCCTTTTGATTTCTGAAAGACCTTTGAAGAACAAAAATGTTAAATTTTAATAAATTCTCATATATTTATATTGTTTCTTTTAATAACTTCTAGGTTTATTTTGTGTGTGTTCTGTTTAAGAAATCCTCCCTAACTTAAGGTCACTGACGTTTTCTTCCATGTTTTCTTTCTGGAAGTGTTATAGTTTAACTCTTATATGTAGATCCATAGTCCATTTGAGTTAAATTTTGTATGTGAGGCAAGTATTGAGTTTCCTTGCTTTTTGCATATGGCTACTGAATTATTAAGGAAAAGATTATTCTTTCCCCCAATGAACTGCCTTCATACTTTTGTGTAAAGTCAGTTGACAATATGTGTGGAGTCTATTTATTTCTAGACTCTCAATTATCTATCTAATCTTTATATCTATATATACATATACTATTAAATATATAATATTTATATAATTAAATATAATTAATTATATTATTTAAATATGTATATTTAAATAAATATAAATAATTATAAATAAATATAAATGTAAATAAATATTTATATAATTAAATATAATTAATTATAATTAAATATAAATAATATTTAATAGTATATGTATATAACACATATATACATATAATACATATATAATATTATAACATATATAATATATATTATATTATATATTATATATTTAATTACATAAATATTATGTATTATTTAAATACTTATATCTTACTATTCTTTGAGTTTTATATATTTATTATTATATTATGTATTTAATATTATATATTTAATATAATATTATATATTTATATTAATATAATATTTAATTAATATAATACAATATAATATTTAATAAATACTATATATTTAATATTATATGTGTGTGTGTGTATATATATATAGAGAGAGAGAGAGAGAGAAATTTTTACACCAATGCCCACAGTCTTGATTCCTCTAGCTTTATAATAAGACTCAAAATCAGATAATAAAAGGTCTCCAGCTCTTTTCCTCAGAGTTGTTCTGGCTATTCTAAATCCTTTGTATTTCCATCTAAATTTTAGAATCAGCTTATCAATTACCACGAGAAAATAGCTTGCTGGGATTTTGATTGGAGCTTGAGGAGAATATGCATCTCAAAAATATTGAGCTTTCTGATCTATGAACACAGCCTAGCTCTTCATAGTTTTAGATCTTCTTTAATTTATCCTGTCAATTTAAAACTCATTTTTTCATGTACAGGCATTGTACACCTTTTAGCGAGATTATCCCTATGCCTTTCATTTAAAAAGAATCGTCTAATTGTTCACTGCTGATACATAAGAATACGATTGAATTTGTGTCCTGAGCCTTTATGGCGGCACTTTGAACCCGTTCGTTTGCTTGGGTTTTCCACCGGCTCCAATTCTTGTTGTACTTAGTTACTCTGTTGAGCACTTGAGTATTTCTTTTTCTTGCTTTAGTCTCAGCCCTCTTACTGGCCCCTTGCATGATATTCATGGTCCCAATTTTCAGGTCCTCGTCACGAAGGCGAGCTTATCCTCAGCTCATCATGTAGAAGTTGCTCTGACTGCTCAATTGTATACTCCCAGGGGTCGACGCCTACTTAAGAGATATTGTTGGGGCGCCTGGGGGGCTCCGTTGGTTAAGCGTCCAACTTTGGCTCAGGTCATGATTCACAGTTCGTGAGTTCAAGCCCTGTGTTGGGCTCTGTGCTGACAGCTCAGAGCCTGGAGCCTGCTTCGGATTCTGTGTCTCCCTCTCTCTCTCTGCCTCTCTCTCTCTCTCTCTCTCTCTCAAAAATAAACATTAAAAAAAGAGAGACCCATGGTACCTAAGACGTCTACCATACCTTTTCTAGAGAACAAACTCAGAACAAATTCCACTGCCACAAGTAAGTTGGTTTAACTTAACCTCCATAAATACCCCGAGCATTCATCCCATTCCCAATCACATGTAGGTCACCAGTTTTTACACCCAGCTTCCAGAACATCCCAGCTGGAATGAATAGTTTGTGAAGCTCTGGATTTTATCAGAATAAAAGAAGCATCAGAAGTAGGCATTCTTCCACCTTCTCTATGGCAGTGATTAAGGGGACGGCTTCCCAGTGTAGTGTGAATTATAGAAGCAACAAATCCAAGATCATTCAATACTAAAAATATCCAGTTAGAAGTGAAAGTGGGAGGAGGGGAGACCCATTCACAATAGTCATAAAAACTATAAAATATCTATGAATAAATTTAGCAAGCACGGTACTTCTCTGAATAAAACCATAAAATTTTATTGAAGAACATAAAACATGATCTGAATTAATGGAGAGACATAGCATGTTCCTGAATGGGATGACTTTGTGTCATAAAACATCCACCCTTTCCAAATTAATAAAACTATTTACCAAAATTTCTATCAGAATCCCCATTTAAAAAAATATTTTTCTTTTTTGCTTTCATTATTTTGTAGGGGGATGGGACAAAATAAGCCGATTAAAGAATAAATCTGGATATTTTCAAAATCCAGAGTATCAGAAAGGGGATTAGCCTATACCACCTGTTTGAAAACATACTGTAAAGATGCTCTAATCCAAACAGTATTGGCATAGTAATAGATTCTGTAGTCGAGAGCAAAACGGAATACAGAACAGATCGTGGTACATAAACAAATTTAATATCTGATATAGATGTTCATTCATGTAAGAAAACGAAAGGTCATTTAATAAAACGTCCTGACACAACAGGCCTTCTGTCTGGGAAGGTACAAAACTTAACCCCAACAATAACATACAGAAATAAACCCCAGCTGAATGAAAGATGTAAAGATATAATAATGAAAATAATTCACAGTAAAATATGAGTATACACTTACAGAAAATGTTTGTAAGACCTCAGGTTGAAGGAAAACGTTCTTAAATAACACAGAATATTCCCAAACCACTACTGAAAAAAAAATAAAGGAAAGACATGTTGTCATAAAAAGCAAAAGACAAGTGATAGATGGAGAAAAATATAAACTTGAGACATTGCCGATAAAAAGTTAATGTTTTCGTGCAAGTGACTGAGAAATTTTTGATGTTGTTAATGAGAGTTTTTCACTTGTAGTTATTTTATTTTTTATTGAGGTATCATTGACCCCTATTATCATATCAATTTCGGGTTTTTTATGTTTACGTTCACGGTGAAATGATCACCGTGATACGTCTAGTTACCGTTTTTCACCATACAACTTCAATATAATAGTATTGGTTATATTCCCCCAAACTGTACATTACATCCCCATGACCTTTGTTTTATAACTGGAAGTTTGTACTTCATGGTCCACTTGGCCCATTCTGCAATCCCTCCTCCCCCTCCATCCCCTCTGGCCACCACATGTATCTTCTCTGATTCTATGAATCTGTATTGTTTTTTTGTTTTCTAGACTCCACGTATAAGTGAAATTATTCAGTATTTGTCTTTCTCCATTTGACTTATTTCATTTAGCATAATAATATTCTCAAGGTTCATCCATGTTGTCAAAGAGATTTCATTTTTTAATGGATGAATAATATTCATGTGTGTGTGTGTGCACGTGCGTGTGTGTGTGTGTCTTTTATTAGTTTTATGGCTTCAGGTCTTACATTCAAGTCTCTAATCCATTTTGAGTTAATTTTTTATATGGTTGTAAGTAAGTGGTCCAGTTTCATTCTTTTGCATGCAGCTATCCAGGAGTCTCCAGAAGACTGTCATTTCCCCATTATATATTCTTGCCTCCTTTGTCACAAATTAATTGACTATATATGTGTGGTTTTGTTTCTGGGCTCTCTAGTCTGTTCCATCGATCTATGTGTCTGTTTTTATGCCATTACTGTACTGTTTTGATTATTGTAGCTTTGCAGTATACTTTGAAATCAGGGAGTGTAATACCTTTAGCTTTTTCATTCTTTCTTAAAATTGTTTTGGTTACTTGGGGTCTTTTGTGGTTCCATATGAATTTTAGAATTATTTGTCCTAGAGCTGTAAAAAAAAAATACCATTGGAATTTTATTAGGGATTGCATTGAAGCTGTAGGTTGCTTTGGGTGGTATGGACCTTTTCACAACACTAATTCTTCCAATCTATGAGAATGCGTATCTTTCCATTTATTTGTGTCATCTTTAATTCTGTCATCAAGGGCATATGGTTTTTAGCGTGTAGGTCTTTTACCTCCTTTGTTAAGTTTATTCCTAGGTATTTTATTCTTTTTGATATAATTGTGAATGCAATTATTTTCATGAGTTCTATTAATGATTATTTTTAAAGTTAAAAAATACAACATATTTTTGTATATTAATTTTGTATCCTGAAACTTTAGTGAGTTCATCTATTAGTTCTAACAGCTTTTTGGTGGAGTCTAACGTTTTATATATACAGTATCATGTCATCAGCAAATAGTGACAGTTTTACTTCTTCCTTTCCAATCTGGATGCCTTTTATTTATTTTTCTTGCCTAATTGCTGTGGCTAGGACTTCCAATACTGTGTTGCATAAAAATGAAGAGAGTGGGTATCCTTGTCTTGTTTGTGATCTTACGGCAAAAGCTTTCAGCTTTTCACCATCGAGTATATTAGCTGTGGGTATGTCACGTATGGCCTTTATTATGTGGAGGTGTGTTCCTCCTAAAGCCACTTTATTGACAGTTTTTGTCATAAATGGATGTTGAATCTGTCAAATACTTTTTTTCTGTATCTCTTGAGATCATCATATGATTTTTATCTTTCATTTTGTTGAGATGGTGTATTGTAGATCATGTTGATTGATTTGTGGATGTTGAACCATCCTTGCATTCCTGGAATAAATCACACTGGTTCATGGTGTATGATCCTTTTAATGTATTGTTGAATTAGGTTTGCTAGTATTTTGTTGAGGATTTTTGCATCTATGTTCACCAGGGATATTGGCGTGAAGTTTTCTGTTTTTGTGGTTTTCTTGTATGGTTTTGGTATCAGGGTAATGCTTGCCTTGTAAAATGAGTCTGGAAATGTTTCCTCCTCTTCAAATTTTTGGTAGAGTTTGAGAAGGATAAGTACTAAACCTTTACTTGAATGTTTGGTAGAATTAAACAGGGGTGAGGGGGACCACATTACTCCCTTAAATGGGGAATCTCAGTTTCCTATAACATTTTACGTCCCTTGGACATCAGTACTGCTGGTTTTCTGAGTCGGATGTTTTGGAATCCCGTCTCTCCAGGGAAGATCCCAGGAGTGGCGGTGCCTGATCAAGGGTACAAAGCCCTTGATCTTCTGGGAGAAGTTCTGGACTAGCACGATTTCTCCCTATTGTATTTCACTGCCCGGGGAGAAGGGGGATTGGTGACACCATAGCTCAGCCTCTACTCTTCTCTAGATGGTTTTCTTATCCTAGCAGTTCACCTAGTTCTCAGTTCTTTCTCAGAGGTAAATAATCTGTATGTATCTGTAGATTTGGTGTGCCCATGGGAGGAGGTGAATTCAGGATCTTCTTATACAATCATGTTATGGAAGACCTTCTAGAAGTGTTAAGAAAAAACTCAACATCTCAAAAAAAGCCACTAGCAAATGAAATCAATAAAGTATCAGTAGAGACAATGTAGGTGTTTTATGACCCCCAAATCACCATAGTGTAACATAACACGAGTTTCTGTATCACACCTGAATGGGTCCTTCCAGTGCAGTAGGTGGCCATTCCTGTGGTTGTTACAGGCCCAGGTTCCTTCCATCTTACAGCTCTGCCCTTCTCTAGGGTCTCAGACTCTGCTTTAAGCTGACACTTGGGGGGAAATGAGGAAGGATCACAGATGGGAGGCTTGGGGAAAACAGGTGTGAAAGTGACGAATCCCATCCCATTGTTCACATCCCATTGGCCAGAACTCAGTCACATGACCATACCAAACTGCAAAGAAGGCTGGGAAATATACTCTAGTTGTGTGCTCAAAAGGAGGAAATGGGGTTTGATGATGAGACTGCCACAGTCTGGCAACTCACAAGAGCAGAACTGAGTAGCCAGTGAACATATGATAAGATCTCCAGAATTATTAGTGTTAGAGAAAACCAAATTAAACCTTGACTTCCCATTGATAGACTGAAAATTCAGAAGTAAGTGTTAACGCATGAGTTGGCAAAGATTTGCAGGAAGGGAATACTTTCATATGCTTCTGTTAATAATAAGATTGCTGCAGCCTATTTGGGAAGCTGCCTGGCAGTATGTGTTATACTTTTAAAGGGGCGCCTGGGTGACTCAGTCAGTTAAGCGTCTGACTTCGGCTCAGGTCATGATCTCGCGGTTTGTGAGTTCGAGCCCCGCGCCGGGCTCTGTGCTGACAGCTCGGAGCCTGGAGCCTGCTTCAGATTCTGTGTCTCCCTCTCTCTCTATCCCTCCCCGACTAGTGCTCTGTCTCTGTCTGTCTCTCAAAAATAAATAAATGTAAAAAATTACATATAACCTCCATCCCAGAAATCCCACTTCAGGAGATCTCTTGCACAAAAACAAATGTGTGAGTAAATAAAAATATATACACAGAGATGTTATTGAAGTTATTTAAAATGGCAAAAGCCAGAAACATGCTGAGTGTTGATCGAAAAAGGAAGAGCTGAACACGTCTCAGTGCATTTATTCTGTGAGGTATTATGCAGTTGGAAAAAGAGAGAGAGAGAGAGAGAGAGAGAGAGAGACACTAAATTAGATTTACACATATTATTCTGTAGGTACGTTTACAATGTATTGTTAAGTGCAAAACACAGGTGCAAGAACTGATTGGAGTCTTGCCTCATTTTGTAAAAATAACTTTCATAGACCATTTTGTGTGTAAGTTTACACGTGACTGTGTAAGAGGTGTGAACAAGTGTGTTCCAGCAGTTGAGGTAGCCAAGAGGCATTTTAACAAACACACAAAATGATGGTCGACTAAAATAAATATCATGAATTTTGCAAGCATGGGTTAAATCATTCATCCATATATTCATTCAAGTTATCTATTAAGCCAAGCATCTCGCTGGGTGACACAGTGCTGACCTAAACAGATGTAACAGATGTGATTTGCATTCTCAAGGAGCTTGCAGCCTAATGTGATGTTGGGCGTGAGCAGGTGAGCAAACACGATACTGTGATAAATGCGTTAACGGGACGATCTCAGAAGGGGGCAGTTAGCTTTGCCTCAATGGAAATAGAAGACCGACACTTACGTTCATATTCTGACACAATACGTAGCTAGGTATGTGCCTAGAAATTCCGAGACTCAGTCTTCCCATCTTTAACAAGGGCTGAAAATCCCTTACCTTACAGGGCTGTTGTAAGGACTGAGTGATATAGTAATTATGAATTGTCTATCAGACTGCCTGGAAAATAGTAGGAGCCCGGTAAAATTAGGTACCGGCTCATACCTTCATGCCCGGGTCCTTGAAAATCCTCAGAGTGGTTCCTCAGGGGCTGGATGGTGTTTATCACGAGTGAGGTCCCCGAAAGTCATCAGCAGGCACCTCTAAACATCTCCAAGATCGGACTTGGGATGGCGCTCATTGAGTGCTCTGTTTTTATTTATTCATTACAAAAATTTTAACGGCAGAGGTTGTTTCTTAGAATTGCAACAGAGATCTATTTTTACACCGCTCTTTTCCTCCCGTTCTGGTGGCAGTACACTGGTTTTATTTTGAGAAGTTACTCCTCACCCCCGCTCCCCCACTCGTCCAGCCTGTGGTTTTAGTGGGAATGACCACGATCCCAGCTACAGGGTTGGTGGCCATGTGACCAAGGCCCTGGTGAGGAAAGGCATTAGAGCACAGGGAAGCATTGGTCGGTTGAGAGCTAACAGACGTCTGCTTCTGGAGCTTTGCTGACCCTATTTTAAAAGAGAAGGATTCTGTTTATAAGGGTACCTTTCGCTTCCAGGATCTACCACGTGAGGAAGGACTTTTCTCGCTTTGTAGGTGAAATCTCCCAATGTTTCGATGTTTACAACGAACTCAGTCTTTTAAAAAAGGAACGCTGTGTGATCCAAACAAAAAAATATCGACAGGGTGGTTGCAACCAGTGGGCAATATCTTTGTAAACCCCGGCATAAACCTTTCATGCCTCTGGAGCAGACCTGTGAGCTGTTCATCCGGAGTGAACAGAGCAAAATGGACTGACTATGGAGCGTTTTCACCCAGCTGTCTTCACGGAATGAGTAAATGATGATAATTTTCTTTCCGCTCAGTCCACAATAAAACAGCCTGTTTTAACTACTGATTTGAAGCCCATCTAAACTATTAGATTTGAATCCCAGCTCAGCTGCTTACTAGTTTTGCCTGGGTGTTCATAATAGTATCTACCTCCTAAAGTCGTTTGTTCTGAGGACCAGGAGAAGTCATTGGTCCTTGGTGATGCCTTGATAGTCTCCTTCCAGAGAGAAGGTCCCTACCGAAGGAAGCCATGTTCTCCGGTCATCCAGCATCTGGGCCGACGTTGCATCGGTACCTTGGTCCTGGAAGCGGTTTCCAAATCTCTGCCTCCTTCTCAACTAGCACAGTGTCTTCTCTTCCTTCTGTGTCCTCTGCGCAGACGAGGGTTGGAACAATCTCTCTCTTTCAATGGAGACTGTCTTGGAGAAAAAGAGCTCAACTTGTCCAATCTTTAGGACCACTGAGTCTAGATTTGCGTTGGTTTTCCTATTTCTCTCTCTCTCTCTCTCCCCCTCTGTAAGAACTATCTCCTTTCTCTCCTCCCTCCCTCTCTCTCTCTCTCTTTTCCTTCTCTATGTATATATTGATCCTTTGCTTCTCTTTTCTACGTCTCTTTCCCCTACCACCTTGCTTTACACATTCCTTCTCTCCACATCTCGTTCTTCCTTCCTATTCCTACATCTGTCAAGTGAGGACAATCAACTGTATCATCAGGACTGTTTTAAGGTTTAGAAAAAAAAATACATTTAAAATTCCTAACGTTGCCTGGATATAGTAGGCCCTGGATTAATGGGGGGTGCTCATCATTTTCTTGTTCCTTTGAATCTGTCCTCTCCTTTTCTCTCTCGTTTCCTTACTTAGATAGCTTCTTGGCATCCGCCCTCTGCCTTCCACCCCCACCTTTGCTGTCAGGCTTGTATCAGCACCTTCTTCACCCCCACAGCTCAGTGAGGCAGCTGCCTTCGTTCAAACCATTAGCAGCCCTTTCTTGGCTTTTTATCGTTCCTTCTTCATTTGAGATGCACAATGGCAACTGGTGATGTTGTTAAGATGATTGACTATGTACCACAAGAGAAAAGAGTCACATTTTGTGAACTTCAGAAATTTTCTCAATAAAGGCGCATTTGCCCTACGTACGTTTTAATTATCTTTGTCAAAGGATCGTTGTAGACGCTAGAGGGAGAATTGCTTGGGAGCTATCAGGTAGAGCTTAGCGCACGCCTGAAGTTCTCTCCAAGGGTGCTGAAACTGGGACCCACAGGGTGTCTTTGCTTCATTCCCTCTGAGAGGGTGGACGGAAGAGTCTCACCCACACCCAGGCTTGACACACTGTTACAGCAGCATCTCGGGTTGAACCTTTTGAATCGTGTTACCTGGAATTCAGACCTCGCTCCTATAATATCATTTCTTGGCTCGGGAATTTCTAATGATTTTTTTTTTTTCGTACAACGAGCGTTTCCAGCTCTGTCTTTGTGACAGCACGAGGTTCTGGCAAAGAGCATGGCTTCTGGAGCCCCCCACCCCCGCCCCCTCCCCACCCCCGCTCCATCACTAACTAGCCGTGTGACCTTGGGAAGATGACTTAACTTCTTTGTTCCTCCATCAAATGAGAATGAATGGGAATAATAACGTATCCGCCAGATAGGTTTTGTAAGGGTTGAACGAATTAATGTATGTAAAAATGCTTAGCAAAATCCCTGTCATATATTAAGTGCCATAAAGGAGTTAGTCAACAAAATCTTTCAAATCCAAATATCATGAAAACAGTTTGTCTCTCTACTTTCTGTGCAGAATTCACTCTGAACTGAGTAATAATGGCTTCGATGAACGCCACTCAACGCCAGACGTTGTGTCGGGTGCTCTGCGTATGCACCTGCCCCACGTACATGGGGTGGACGTAACATTATCCCCATGCTGCAGGAGAGGGTATACTGAAAGCTTACAGTATCGCTTTGGGTCACTCACCTCTAAGTATTTTATTAAGAAGGTTGCTGTCAGGTGCAAGTGAAGGATATAAGAAAACTGTCTTATGCAGAGAAGTAGAGGATTTATAACCAGCAAGTCCAAAGGGGGAATTCTTAGCTCCAGGCATGGGCGAAATAGCTGATTAAATGATAGTGTCTGAATCTGTCTTTATTATCTCTTGGCCGTGTTTATTCTCTGTTGGTCTTATCCTGAAATAGTCTCGCCCCACATGGTGGCAAAACAAGAAGAAACCTACTTATGGTCTTTGCAACTTTTTAACCTCTTGTGTGTTTTTCCTCTCTGTTCATGTGGTTATCCAAAGCTGTTTTTCTGTGTACTTCTTTCCCTTGTGGCTGAACCTATGGTACCCTGGTGGTTTCCACTCAATTCATTAATTTTATAATAATGTTTTGGGTCTCAGTTTGTTTCCTGGAATCTACAATACCTCTTTCGCTCCATTCTGTTGTTTCATTACCTCAACTCTGAGTTTTCATATTGTGGACATCTTGCTCTAGTCAGCGTCTTTTTCTGTAGCTTGAGGTGCTCCTCGTGCAATTCTGTGAGCTACGTTTCCAACAGGTTTCTACGCCAGCCTTCTGTGAGCTATACTGCATGTTTTTGTTTCTTGTCCCTTAATCGCATCGGTAGATGTTCAGTGTGGAAATGTGTTTATGAGCCTCTTGGTCATACTAACCATGGGTGCTCTTTTCACACCTTTTATTTGAAGTCGAAAAAGTGAATGAATTTTCTCTGCCCCCTTTGGTCCTTATCTGAAAACTGCTTATCTTTCTCATGAGGAAGAACTTGAGTCTGAGTGTCGTTTACAGGCACTTTTATACACACACACACACACACACACATATACATAGTCGTACACATACCCTACTCATACACACACACATATGGGTACATATACACATTCTCATACACAAACACACATATGCATACTCACACACATACACATGCATATGCACATACTCATATACATACTTGTACACATACATGTACTCCTACACATACACACACACTCATACATGTGCATATGTATATACATTCTCATACACACATGTACATAGTCATACACACAGATAATACATATATTCATGCGCATATTCATACACACACATACACATATATATACTCATGCACATATACATACATATACACATACTCTTACACAGATACATGCATATATACACATACTCAAGCACACATATACACATATTCATATACATACACAGATATAAATACTCATACACATATATATATACACACACTTATACACACACACATATATACTCATATATATGTGCATGCATATATACACACTTACTCATACACACACATACACATAGTCATACACATATGTACACATATACACATTCTTAGGCACATACACAAATAGATATATACATACATATACATATACTCATGCACATACATATATACATAGTCATACACATACACCCACTTATACACACACATATGGATACATATACACATTCTCATATACATGCATATGTACATACACACATACTCATACACATACACATATGCATATGTATATACATTCTCATACACACATAGATACATACACTCATACACATATATGTACATACACACATACATATATACACATTCATACACATACACACATAAGCATACTCATACACATATACATAACATATATACACACATATACACATACTCATACACATATACATACACATGCACACATACTCTTGCATACACATACACATTTTCATATACTCTTACACATATACATACACATACATATACACACATTCATACACATATACATACATATATACACACTTAACTCATACACATACATACCCATAGTCATACACATACACAGGAAGAATGTGAAGTATAAGGTGGGGCAGGGAGATAGCTTAGCTATAGAAATCATTAAGCCACCAAAGCTTTCTTTCATTCTCTTACCCCCTCCCTCTCTTGCTCTCTCTCTCTGTCCCTGTCTCTGTCTCTCTCTCTCGTTAAGTGCCCGAGATCCAAGTCTTCTCCTCTTACTTGAAGGTGCATTTCAATGACTCGAGAAAATTAATTCACACTTTGCATATTATACCTAATTAGGTCTAGGGGGCTGAGAAAAAGGCGGAACTTAATGGTTTCACCTGTCTCAGCAAAAAGAATTTTCTGGTAAGTAGCCAAGATTGAAAGCTGTTCTGTAATTTCCAATGGGCAGCTCCTCAGGCCATATCTTCTTAAACCAGGGAGTATTGATAAGCATTTTCTTGACACCCTCCCCACACACGCCCCCTTGCCCAGTAACTATGCTGGTGAACACAGGCTGGGTCAGAAGCTCTGAGACACTTTGACAGAATATTCCGTTTCTTTTCTTCATTCTCATGTTTTAAGGATTTAAACGTTAAATTGGATACCTTCATTATATGGTTGCTGCTAGCAATTTTTGTGGCTTTTACTATTTTATTAATTTCATGAGTGTTGAGGGAATGTCGATGCATGTACAACTTGAGCATATTACCTTTGTCCAGAAGCCCCATTAACTCCCTCATAAAAAAAAAAAAAAGTTAGGACATTGATGTTCTAAGACTTTGGGTTGTTCCAAAATACTCAGTAATTAAGTTCACAGAGATAAGACTTAGGATCTGTTCTTTGAAATCCAGTCCTAGTGAACTTTCTCCCTTTTGCCTATACTTTTTCAATGGATATTTTCCACTTCTACTGCAAATGGAAACACAAAGAATGGGCCTACGCCACAGCTTGAGGAAGGAAAGCTTACCTAACTGACAGAGCTACTTAATATTTTTAATGCATTCACAGATTCATTCATTCAACTACTCGTTGTCAAATTGAGCGTCTCCTACAAACCAAACACTCTGCTGGGGGTTAGGATACGAGGGGAGGAGGGAGCAAGAGAGACAACTCTCTTGGCTTCTGGGGAGCTTTCTGGTCTAATGAAGGACACGGACCTTCATTAGAGGTACATCCAAGAAGGTACATTTCAGTAAGTTCTACAGACAAGCAAGTGATGTGACAGAGAGTGACAAAGGTTGAAAGGGCAAGGAAGGCTTGGTGATCCGATCATTTCCACGGCTAAGCTTTGTCTCTGCCCCACCTCACACACCTCACGTTCTTCTTACTTGCCTCTTAGATCTCCTTACCTGATGTAGACAGAGGAGGTCTGCAGGGGGATTGGTGATGCTTTGAGGTCTGAAGGATGAGAGAGGGCCATTCTTGTGAAAAGAAGACAGAAACGATCCAAAGCCCTGAGGCAAGACAAGGGTTTGGAGACAGGGAGGACAGGAATGGGGACCAGTGTGGCCGAAGTGTAGGGATGAAAGGGACAGATGGCAAGGGATGATGTCGGAGCAGCTGGCAGAGGGCAGATGGTGCGAGATGGTTGTACCAAAGGGTTGGATCAATTGCCAAGCAGTCAAGTGGCTTCCTGAAGACGGGCTCTTGTGTGAGAGAATTTTAAAGGGGGGAGTCACAGATGCCAGAGGTAGGGCTAAATGCCCATGACAGCCTCTCTCAGAGGTGGTGACTTCACAACACCAAGTGAGGAGAGCTCTGTGTATTTGTATGTTGCAAAGAGCTCATAGCCGAAAGGTACCAGAGGAAGCCAAGCCTATGGCTTTTCTAGCATTTCGAGTTGCTCACCCAAGACTGTTATAGATTCTCAGGCATTTTCTGCTTTATGTCTGAACATCGGCTGAGAATCTTCTTTTCATTTCCCCGGTTACATCTCGCTTGCCCGGGTCTTCCCACTCCGTAGGATGGATGGAAGGTTAATTCCACATCCGTAACTTCAGGAAGTGTTTTCTTCCAGGCTGCCAACACCTTCGACGATTTGTCTTGGCTGTTGTGCCGTGGAATGTCACTTCCCTCCACTCACCCTTTGAAAACAGCCTATTTAAAGAAGGATGATTTGGGGTTAGAGTCAATAAAATCCAGTGGTAAGCAATCCCTCAGCATGTTTGGTCCTCAGCAGCTAGGCTGGGTGGCCCGAGGGCCATTTTTGATGACAGATATCTTGCAGCGCAAGCCTGGGAGACCCTCCGTGGATGTGCCTGCAACAGGCTTCAGGTGACTTAAAGACACATCCGAATGAAAAGCAACTCTGGACCACAAAGGCTTCTTTTATAGCTCTTGTGGGGACTCTCCGGTGAGGGGCTCCTGGAGACGATGCAGGCTGTGTCCAATGGGAGCCCTGTCTTTCTAGGCAAGTAAATCAACGTTTTCAGCCTCCATTTTCCCATCTGTAAACTGGAACAAGTATTCCTCCCGCTGGGTGTTACACGGGGGCTTCGGTAAGATACGGAAAAGCCACCAACGTGGCACCGGGACACCTTGAGAACTTTCCCCAGCGTTTCTGTGCCTCCCCTTCAACCTTACTAGTGTTGTTAGCATTACTGTTGTCATCGTGTCATTAGTCTACATCTAGTTGATCTTCTCGGAAGTCGAAACTAGCACCAGAAGCATTTGTCGGTTGGCTCATCTCAGGCTGCGGAACAAAGCCACTGACACCTGTGGACTCAGACCCTCGATTCATGCATTTGTCCGCAGCCTGTATGGGGAGGTAGGGGCAATAAATTAATGTTGGTTAGATGTTTGTCTGTAGGGTTGCACACAACATAAATATGTTTTCACAGCCTCATTCTTCATAAGAAAACACTGTCTGTCGTAAGAGTAAGAGTCAGAATCCATGGTATCTTAATGATGTGAGTGCTACAGGGGCGCCCGGGATGGCTCAGTCGGTTAAGCATCCGACTCCAGCTCAGATTAGGATCTCATCGTTCGTGAGTTCGAGCCCCGCGTCGGGCTCTGTGTGGACGGCTCGGAGCCTGGAGCCTGCTTCCGATTCCGTGTCTCCCTCTCTCTCTCTGCCCCCTCCCTGCTCATGCTCTGTCTCTCTCTCAGAAAATAAATAAAGATTTCAAAATTTTTAATAAATAACATGAATGCTACATACTTGTAAACATAATATTTTGAAAGAGATGTCTGATAATACGAGGTGTACTGTCTTATGAAAAGTTAAAGTGGGCTGCAGGCCAGCCAGAAAGTGTCCCACATCATGGAGAAATTTCTTTATTTTCGATTGTGTTTTCATTAAAGTACTAGTGCATTAAAGCATGTTAAGTCCACCCGTAAGATTCATTACGCAGGCAAAGCATCTCTGCAACGCCATCGCAAAAATTTCAGAACCCAGGCCCCCTAAGTATGTGGATGGGTATTTGAAAACATAGGTTTTCCCCACATATTCCCGGTAAAAGGGACGATTCAAGAAATTCTGCTGTTTTGACTTTATAGCTTTCTTCCCCCTTCATACTGACTCATGCTCCTAACCACACAAATGGTACCATTTGACGAGCACAACCTAATAGTCAAGATCCTGGAATGAAGTTATGTCCCTGGCTTTCTTCTCTCCCTTCTAGCATCCTGGAGCCACAACTCCGAGATCAGATCCTTCGTTAACACTTCCTTCGCCAGGGCAGGTAGGATGTGTTTCTACGCCTAAAGGCTTCAGTGCTGAAATAGGTATATGAGTCACGGTGAGGGGTGGGGCTTGGAAAGAGGAGGGGCCTTGGCTGGCGGGGTTTGAAGACGGCTCCTAAGCAAAAGGATTCGAAGTGGCTCCCTGTACTTTTATTATTATTATTTTATTATTATTAGCTGCGTTGCAGCGTCCACACGGGGTGTTCTGTCCTAATCTTCCTGGGGAAAGACTGACTTATTAAGTGGTAAGTGCCACCCAAGCCATCTCCCTCAACCAGGTGACATAACATTGTGATTAAGAACACAGCGGCTGGTTGTCAGACAGACTTGGGTATGAATAGGAGCTCTGATGGTCTCTGCATAATACAAGGGTAATAACACCGGATTTACCGGGTGCTTGTGGGGATATTCCAAACCTCAAAATCAAATAATGATGAAAGCTTTTTCTGCGAGAAATGATGCAATTTGCCCAGAAAGACATTTTTAAAAGCCACGCATACGACACACGTGAAGGGAAACTTTACAAGACAGCAGAGAGCACGCATATTACATACACACAAGAAAAGGCGCATTCTTTTCTATCCTGAGTTGTTCATTCTTACTCAGTTAACCTGTACATTCGATACGATTTTGTGAAAACGTACCAGCAGGCTTGTTTTCGAAACAAACAAACAAAAAACTGATATGAAAGTTTACATCAGGAAACAAAACCCTCCGGGAGAAAAATAAGGGTTTTGATGACACTACTATCATCAGAAAGAAAGAAATACCATAAAGCATGTGGTTCCGGCACTACTAATAAAGACCGATCTATAGAGGGAAACAGGGAATGTGAAAACGAAAGCAAATACGGAAATAGATTTCACAAATGATAAAAGGAATGCATGGTTGTGGGAAAAAAGGTGAATTGCTCAGCACAGCTTATTGGGAAAATTAGAAGCCATGTGGAAGTAACTTAGACCTCTGCTTTATTCCTTATAATAAATACATTATAGACAAAGCACATATTTTCGCTTAAAAATAAATCAGAAAATGGAGTACCCTTCTGTGATAAAAGGCAATGAACTACATCTTCCTCAATGGCATGAGACTACGTAGGGTTGCTGCCTGAGATGAGGGCCATTCTCGCCACAGTTATTCCAAATTGTCCTGGGAGTTCTAGCCAGGGAAATTAGGCAAGAAGAAGAAATAAAAAGCCTCTAAATTAGAAAGAAAGAAGTAAAAGGATCTCTGTTCACAGATGACATGATCCTATATGTAGAAAAGTCCGAATACGCACACATGCACACACGCACACACACACACACACATCACTACTAACGTTAACATCTGAACTCACCAAAGTTACAGGGTACAACACTGACGCGCAAAAACCAGTGGTGTTTCTGTGCAGCAGCCACAAACAACCCAAGAAGGAAATTAAGAAAACAATTTCCAGCTATAATTGCATCGAGGAATAAAATACCTAGGAGTACGTTTAACCAAGGAAGTGAAAGATTTTTATACCGAAAATTCTAAAACGTTGCCTGAAGGAATTAAAGGAGGCACGATAAATGCAAAGCTGTCCTTCAAAAGAACAAGGAGAGCTAGGGTATTGTGTACCGTGACTGTGTAGTTTATATCATGACATGATATAAAATGTGTTTTTGAAAACACCATATTAAGGGGCACCTGACTGGCTTAGTCAGTCAAGCCTCCGACTTTGGCTCAGGTCATGATCTTGCAGTTTGTGGATTCGAGCCCCACGTCGGGCTCTGTGCTGACAGCTCAGAGCTTGGAGCCTGTTTCAGATTCTGTGTCTCCCTCTCTCTCTCTGCCCCTTCCTTGCTCATGCTCTGTCTCTCTCTCTCTCTCTCTCTCTCTCTCTCTCTCAAAAATAAATAAACATTAAAAAATCATTTAAAAAATCACCATCTTAAGTGATTAGGAAACCTCTCCACAAATCTAAGAAACAACAACCCCCAAAATACAGCATACAACACAAAAAAGTTTTTCAATATATAAAGAGCCTCTATATATCCACAAGGAAAAAGAATCTACCTTCCCATAGGGAAACAATGGCAAAGCATATGAGAGAAAGTTCAGTAGAGAAAATTCAAATGCACACTAGAGAAAATCAAATGATTCAAAAAGATGGAAAGGATACAAACCCTCATTCATAAGGGAAATGCTACTTATTTTTTTTTTTAATTTTTTTTTCAACGTTTATTTATTTTTGGGACAGAGAGAGACAGAGCATGAACGGGGGAGGGGCAGAGAGAGAGGGAGACACAGAATCGGAAACAGGCTCCAGGCTCTGAGCCATCAGCCCAGAGCCTGACGCGGGGCTCGAACTCATGGACCGCGAGATCGTGACCTGGCTGAAGTCGGACGCTTAACCGACTGCGCCACCCAGGCGCCCCGCTACTTATTTTTAAAATCAACTTTATTGAAGAATAATGTATGGGCAATAAAATGCATAGACTATCACTGCTTACCCTACAAAACTTGCTGAAGCATCTCCTCCATATAATTTTCTTTGACTTCCAGGTTCTCCATAATTACTGGAATACACATTGGGGGCACTTTGTACTGAAATGGTTGGTATACATGTTCACCAAATGGAAGCTGTCTATGGGTTCCCGTTATCTTAGCCTGATGGACGCAGCCCTCCATGATCTGAACCCAACCCCCCTCTCTGATCTCTATTCTTACAATGTTGATTGACTCACACATCAGAACCTCTTTGCTATCGTCATCTACTTGCTGGACCCTTTGGCTCATCTAGCCACCTAGGAGGGTTCAATGCTATTCACCCTTATGTCTTTGTGTCAGTTTCTTTCCTATCTTGTTGCTTCTTCCCAGAAGGTTTTTGCCAACTTGGCCTACATGTTGAATTCCTACTCCTCCTTCAAAGCCCAACAGCAATGTTACGGCTCTGGGAAGATTTCCCAGATCACCACCTCTGACAAAGATACTTACTGCTTCAACTGATATTCAGCTTTTCCTTGAGCGTAACTTTACCCAAAATCTCTGTCTCTGTCTCTGTCTCTCTCTCTCTCTCTCTCTCACACACACACACACACACACACACATACACACACTGTTATGTGCTTCTGTCTCTGTCTCACATATTATAGCGATACAGTATGACCCCCCCCCCCCAATGAAGGAATCATGCCTGATGTATATATTTCCTCCACATACTAACAGTGACCTGGCAAAAAGCGGTGTGTTAAATAAAAGTGAAGAGAGGACGGGAGGCACCATTTTTCAGGAAAAGAAACATAGAAAAACATGAATCAAAATTCCAGGTCATCTGTTGGTGCCTACACGAGGGTTCAGGAGAGCCTTGTGTCAGGGTCTGTGGTTTCCTCCAGTATCTGGGTTCTGATTGGGGGCACCATTTCACTCCAGCTTTAAGCTAAAGCTCAGATCAGGTCTGACTGAGGTCTGACTCTGTTGGGCAGACGAGTGGCCCTCAGCAGATCAGACTGAACGTTCCAGAGAAGACAGGATCTGCCAGAGAATACTGCGGAATCAAAGTGGGTCAAAGTTCCTCCTCTGCACAAATGTGTCACTTCCTGAGGGTGGGGTGGGAGGTGTGGAGCCGATATGTTTTCAACGCCAGGGACCTTCTTTACCAGCCCGGTCGGTGGGGTGAACTAGGTCAGGAGAGGACCACCCTTTGAAAGAAAAGAGGGGGCGTCCCACAAGCAGTCGGAGGCAGGGAGCTGCTAAGTCACCATGTGAGCGTGGGAGGTGCTTCTGATGAAGAAAACAATATTTGCATCTATATTTGGGCAGTCATTGCAGGATAAAGGCACGAAGGTACCAAAATAACCTGTGATTGATTCTGGGGGAGAAAAGGCAGCAGGTGGGGGGAACTGCTCCTTTGTGAAGCAGACATCTGCAATAAAAAAGGAATTGGGTTTTTTTTTCCCCCAAAATAGGCTGCTACCTGTCATGCTGCAGCTTTGTGGAAGAAAAAAAAACCCAGAAAATTTCAATTCCAAAGGGAAATTGACTGATGTTCACTTAGCTTTTTTTTTTTTTTTTTTTTTTTTGGTCAAATATATCAGGTTTTATTGCTGAAAAATCTTAACTGTAGTAGGTCTGTCAATCACATGCATATCCGATGGTGATGGGTTGGGCATTGATATGTACCCCAATCTGATAAGCACGCTTCTAGATGTTTCTTAAAAGCTAGTGTAAGTTCTCAGCCACTCACCAATGCTTTCGTGCGCAAAGAGTCAACAAGTCAGAGAGCATTGCATTTTTTTGCTTATTCTGTGTAACTGTTATGTAAAAACACAATAGTAGGTGTTTTATGTACTGGTATCTTGTATGCTTTTAGCCACACCACGATGTGAATATCATTGTCCCAGGTTACAAGTAAACTAAAGTTATTAATGAGATCTGTCTCAAGTTACCTTCTCCTAAGTGCATTTCTGTATTTAGAGTCAGTACCTGGACTCTGAAGGCATAGCATACCATAGCCTTTGTTTTTCAATTGTATAGTAATAAGTGACAAAGAAGACTAAAAGGGACCCTACATATTAGGAACCTTCACACAGGCCAGGCATTGGGGTTTACACACACGCACACACACACACACACACACACACACATATGTGCACATGCACGCACATACCTACAAATACAATGCATAGATACTCATTGCAGTCCATTTCTTAAACACGGGAACACAGAACTTCACAGAGAACACTGAACCCACTCATGCTCATACAGCCAGTAAGAAATGAGCTGGGTTCCACTCCAGAATTATCTGATGCCAAGATTGTTTTCAAGGCGTAGCTCCCAGAGATGGTGACTGAGTAGGTCAGACTCTGCTTGTCGCTTATCCAATGCTCTTCATCCATCCTGTCTTATTAGCAGAATCCCCACGATGGGCTGGTTAATTTCCTTTCTATTGACACTGTCGTTTCCTTGGTTCTCATAGCCTGTCACTTGGATGGTTGCAAGTATCTCTATTGAATATCCCAGGCTCCAGTCATGCCCCTTCCAATGTAACCAGTTTCCAAGTTTATTCAGGGATGTCACAATCAGGGGATGTTTTAATGAGGACTGGAAAAAGTCCAGACTCTTGGACAGCCCATCACAATGGAGCTCCATGCCTCCTTTACAGTCTTTTCTAGTCTTTGTATAGATAGCAGGATCTGTCTCAGCCAGACTGATCTGACCCTGTCCTCCAAATGCATCTGGAACTTTCAAATGTCTTGTCATTCACGTATGGCAGCCGTGCCCACCGCCTTGATTCCCATCCATGCCATTTTGTAGCTCTTTAAGTTCTGGCCTTCAAGATGCCTTAAAGATTTTCTCTCCTTTTTCTGAACCCCAGCATGGATATGATGGGTCCATGCTTGTTAGACATAGATCAGATTTGATTTGGCATTTTCATCCATTGATTGCTGAGTCAACTGATTGATTAAATATGTAATATTTAGCTTGCATTTGCTTTGTGAAAGGCACGCTTGGGAATGGAGAATGCAACAGCAAACAAGATAGACAAGTTCATTGCCTCAAGGGATCTGTAGAGAACTATCTCTCTGGGCATCTTTGTCTCTCCCCAGATCTCACACATAAACTAACTAGAATGTAAGGTATTTAGGGATGGAAACTCCTTCTCTTCAACTAGACTACGAATTTTCAAGGTAAGATATATATATATTACTATATATGAGTATGTTATATAATTATATTAATAATTATCACTAATATTTAATGATTTACACCTCCACATCACATTTAACTCCTGTATCACGGTGTGGACTTAACACCCTGCCAGGCACTCGTGGAGTAGTTAAGAGTGTTAACTTGCATTATACAGCCTGGGTTCAATCACTGAATTTCTCACTCACGAGCCCTGTGACCCCACCAGGTCTCAGTTTCCTCATCTATGAAATGGGAATAACGATGATATCTACCTTATGGAGTTGTCTGGAGAATCAAACACCCAGTCATGCTCTGAACGTTGATCTGACTCCACAGGATGATGGGTCCCCAGCCAGGAAGAATCCGGTTTCAATATTATAAATGGCACACACACCCTCTGATCCCCATCCCTCCTGCCCTGTAGCTCCAGCCCTCAGGGCGCAATCACCCCCACAACGCAGCTAGCTCTACGTCGAGACGCCGCTCCCTCTGCTTTATCTGAGGGCTCTCAGAGTTGCAATCACACCTCCTGAACAAGGAAGGTGATGAGATCAATTAAGGGATGCCAGTCCCAGGCTGCCACACAGGGTTTCCGTCTGCTCAGCTGGAACAATCCTGAGTGCATCTGGAGCTAGTGAGGGGGCAGGTGAGCCAGACCATCCCTCTGCCTCCAAGCATGGTTTGCACCTTTTCTTCCCCAAAGAGAAGAGTATCACAGCTCTTCTGACCTTGGAGAAATTGAGCCAGATATGCATCATTCCATGCCTCACTAAAAGCAAAGCTAAGCATTCTGTTTGCTGGGGATGGCTCTGAAACAGAAAGAGGTGATATTCCGTTGTAGATCTGAGTTCTTGGCAGGGGGCGGGGGCAGGAGAGGGAGGGCGGTGCTGTCACATCATCATTTTCCAACCCATCCCTTCCCTTCGGGAGTCCTCCGATTGCTTACAAATGCGAAGTCCTTAAGAGAAGGGACTGTGTTGGTGACTAGCTCAGTCCCGTGCACAAACCCCTGTGATAATGAGGAGATGGCTTGTGACTTGGTCCTAGGACCTCCAAATGCTCAGATTCCAGCCAACCACCTCCCTTGCCATTGGGTCAAAAAAAAAAAAGGAAAAAAGAAAAAAGAAAGAAAAAAAAGACACGGAGAAGAGACAACCCAATCACAGGCATTCATTTTACTATTTTAAACACAGTGGCCCTCAGTCCTGGCCATGTGCCATTATCCCTCCACACCCTCTGAAACAGAACTTCTGGGGAATAGGACACATATTTCTGTTGTTTTCATCCAGTTGATTCTGAAGGTCAGTTGAAGTTGAGAATTGTTTAGAAAAGTTTGTTGAAGTATAATCGACATGCGATGTTATATGAGTTTCAGGCGTATGGCATAGTGGTCTGACAATTCTATACAATATGCAATGCTCACCTAAGTGTAGTTACCATCTGTCGCCATACAACATGATTACAATATTATTGACTGTATTCCCTACGCTGTACTTTTCATCTCTGTGGTCTGAACTCATTTTATAACTGGAAGTTTGTGCCTCTTAATCCCCTTCACCATTTTGCCCATCCTTCCACCGTCTCCCTCCTGGAAACCACCAGTTTGTCTCTGTGTTTACTTACAATAACCAAGATATGGAGGAAACCTAAGTGTCCATCAGTAGATGAATGGATACAGAAGGTGTGTATACACACACACACACACACACACACACAATGGAATACTATTCATCCATTAAAAGAATGAGATCTTGCCATTTGCAACAACCTGGATATACCTATAGGCTATTAACCTAAATGAAATAAGTCTGACAGAGAGAGACAAATGTATGATTTCACTTATATGTGGACACTTAAAACAACAACAACAACAACAAAACAACTGAACAAACAAAGACAGAATTATTTTATTGGGACTTTACCCCAAAGGCTACTGTGCACCTTCAGTGAACTGGATACTACAAGTAGATCTAAACATCCTGCAGCCAGCTTACAAAACACCTAAGCTTACAGCTTTAAGCAGAGCTAGGCAGTCACACAGGCCCCTTACTCGAGACCCACAGCCTACCTCAGCCACTTATCACTCCAAAGTTGAGGACGGAGAAAGAATGTTTTTCCAAGGACTGGAATTGAACTGTTTGAGTTGCCTTTCTAGACAAAGAAGATAGCTCTGATCAAGCTGAGGGAAGCATCAGGACACTCTTGTCATAATGGCCACACAGGAGATTGGAATTCCAAGGAGTCAAAAGAGGAGAAAAGATCCTAAGAACACACTCAGCCTGAGGACACGGAGCTTCAACCTTGCCCCTGGGTCACACTCTTTGTCCAGTCTTGTATCACAAGGGCTGGCCTTTAGGAAGTGTTCTTAAAATTGAAGAAGACACAAAGAAATGGAAAAACATTCCATGCTCATGGATTAGAAGAACGAATGTTGCACAATTGTCTATCCTACCCCCAAGTAATCGACACATTCAATGCAACCCCCATCAAAATACCACCAGCATTTTCACAGAGCTGGAAAAAACAATCCTAGGATTTGCATGAAACCCCAAAAGACCCCGAATAGCAAAAGCAATCCTGAAAAGAAAAGCAAAGCCTGGAGGTATCACAATTCTGGACTTCCAGTTGTATTACAAAGCTGTAGTCATCGAGAATGTATGGGACCGGCACAAAAACAGGCACATAGATCACCGGAACAGAATAGAAAACCCATAAATTAACCCACAACTATATCTTCAACTAATCTTTGACAAAGCAGGAAAGAATATCCAAGGGAAAGAAAAAGACAGTCTCTTCAACAAATGGTGCTGGGAAAACTGGACAGCAACACGCAAAAGAATGAAACTAGACCACGTTCTTACACCACACACAAAAGTAAGCTCCAGATGGATGAAAGACCTAAATATGAGACAGGAAACCATCAAAATCCTAAAGGAGAACACAGGCAATAACCTCTTTGACATCAGCCATAGCAACTTCTTACTAGATATGTCTCCTGAGGCAAGGGAAACAAAAGCAAGAATAAACTATTGGGACTTCATCAAGATGAAAAGCTTCTGCACAGCAAAGGAGACGATCAACAAAACTAAAAAGCACTCTTTGGAATGGGAGAAGATATTTGCAAATGACATATCTGATGAAAGGTTAGAATCCAAAAGAGCTTATCAAACTCAACACCCCCAAACCAAACAACCCAGTTAAGAAATGGGTAGAAGACATGAATAGACATTTTTCCAAAAAAGACATCCAGATGGCTAACAGACACATGAAAAGATGCTCATCATTACTCATCATCAGGGAAATACAAATCAAAACTGCAGTGAGATATCACCTCATACAAGTCAGAATGGCTAAAATGAACAACACAGAAAACAAGTGTTGGCAAAGATGTGGAGAAAGGGGAACCCTCTTACGCTGTTGGTGGGAATCCAAACTGGTGCAGCCACTGTGGGAAACAGTATGGCATTTCCTCAAAAAGCTAAAAATAGAACCACCCTATGGCCCAGCAATTGCACTACTAGATGTTTACCCAAAGCATATAAAAATACTGATTCAGAGGGATACACGCACCTCGATGTTTATAGCAGCAGTATCAGCAATAGCCAAATTATGGAAAGAGTCCAAATGCCCATCAACTGATAAATGGATAAAGATATGGTGTGTGTGTGTGTGTGTGTGTGTGTGTGTGTGTGTGTGTAACGGAATTTTTCTCAGCCATCAAAAAGAATGATATCTTGCCATTTGGAATGATACATATGGAGATAGAGAGTATAATACTGAGCAAAATAAGCCAGAGAAAGACAAATACCATATGATTTCACTCATATGGAATTTAAGAAATAAAACAAGGAGTCATCAGGGGGAAAAAAAGAGAGAGGCAAAGCAGGAAATAGACTCTTAACTATAGAGAACAAACTGAGGGTTCATGGAGGGGGTGGGTTAAATGGATTGATGGGTATTAAGAAGGGCACTTGCGATGAGCATTGGGTGTTATATGTAAGTGATGAATCACTATATTCTGCACCTGAAACTAACATTACACTGGGTGTTAACTAACTGGAATTTAAACAAAAACTTGAGAAAAAAAGTGTTCTTAAAATACTAGAGTGGATGAGGAAATGAACATCCTGCAGGTAAGTTTATCTGTCTCCCGTCTCATTTTATCCTGTCCCTGTTCTGGTTTAGGATTAATCTGAAAAGTCAAGTTACTCTAAGACGTCACCTAAGCAAAAGGCATCCCACTCTCTCTCTCATGAACTTTTTGGTCTCATAGGAGAAAAAAAAAGGATGCAGCGGAAAGGACACAAGTGGGTTGTGGGGACAGACCACTTCACCTTTGCCCACACTTACCAGCTGTAGCTTGGATGAGTCACCTTATCTTGCCATGCCTCAGTTTTACCATCTGCAGATCTGGGATGCTAGCATGGACTTCACAGGGTGACAGCAGGTGTTTCTGTTCTGCTGAGTTTTCTTCAGTGACTGCATATGGTAGATTCCCTATAAATGGCCACTGTTAAGGGAGTGTGACTCTGGCTGGCTTTCAAATCTTTCCATACAGAGGAGGGTCTTGGCCCGTGGGCTTGGACATTCATGGAGCTTGGTGGCCCCAAGACCTTCGGAGGGCTTTGGTGTCTAGAGAAGGTCTTGAGAGTGGATGGACACAGCTGAAAGAAAACGAGAGGTAGAAAGACAAGGTGGGTTTAAGTCCTAACTAACTATGCCACTTACCTGCCATGTGACTTGGGTCATTGTCTTTCTGCTTCCCAGTCTGTGGAAGTGAGGGGTCAAATTACGTGACTTCTTATAGCCCATCCCAGAGTTTATGGTTATTCTGTCTCTGCATCAGTGGCTTATCTGACAGGCACATCAAGAGGTAAGCTCTATGGATGTGGGCCATGTGGGTCTAGGAGGCCAAGACCTACCTCTTTACCTAGACTCCATTGCTTTCAGTTCTCACCCAAGAGGTCAAAATCCAAATAAATAAGGGGAGAGAGACTTCTCGTATAATGATAGCTTTGAATCTCTAACTTACAGAAAGAGTAAATTCATCACAATCCATGGCACTTGCAATATCCTTCCCAACGTTCCACACAGAGTGGAGAAACTCCAGGATCTCCTGGGCTCTATGCTAGCAACCCAAGGACACCGTAGGGTGTCCTGCAGGGTGCATGGGTTTCTCCAAGGTATCTCACAGCTGCTATATAGGGGCATTAGGGCAGAGTTATCAAGAAGGCAGGCCCTGAGGTCAGATTGGCTAACAGTTGTGGGACCTTGAGCAAGCGATTTCGCTGCTTTTCTGTGCCTCGTTGTTCTCATCTGTGAAATGTGATAATGTATGCGAAGTCCTTGATATGCAGCATGGTTTATGAGCCGTGCTTTATCAGTGTTAACTAAAGCCACACAGACACTACACTCTCCCCTTTGTTCACTCAACAAGGACTTACCCGGTACTTTCCATGAATCAGACACGGAGCATATAGCAAGGAATAAGGTAAAATTTATGTCCTTCTGATGCTTATGTCCTAGTGGGGGAAGAGAAAAAAAAAAAAAAAAAAAAAAAAAAAAGAACCTACAAATAAGTCAGACAAATCCATATGGTCCAAGTAACCTGATAAATATAGAGTGCGACGGGACAAGTCAATGGTTTGAGAGGGCAATGT
The DNA here is from genome assembly GCF_007474595.2 of Lynx canadensis. Taxonomy (NCBI): domain Eukaryota; kingdom Metazoa; phylum Chordata; class Mammalia; order Carnivora; family Felidae; genus Lynx; species Lynx canadensis. Next base: position 21,084,886 of record NC_044318.1, read on the forward strand.
GTCAGCAAGTGACTTACGGCGGGCCACTTCGTCTCCCCCAGTCCTGTTTCCAATCCAACTCTCTCTCTTCTTCACTTCTTTTCTCTGAACCCCTCTCTTGCCATATATTCTTGTAGTGCTGGGTTGGACAATCTTCAGTTCATTGACTCAGGCACTGACCTTGCAGTCCATGTGGCTCCACTAGGATTGGAAGTCACAGTTTGAGACGTTTTTGTTGTTCTCTAACGTAGCCCTTACTCCAAGGACAGTGCCTGGCACAGAGTACGTACTCAGCAAATAGCCACTGAATGTGTGAGCCCCAAATCCGAGCCACGAATGATCTACTGTATCTCCACACAGGTGGGAGAAATGCTGGTTCAGCCTCCCTCAGTATGCCCGCTGTAGAGCCTGTTTAAGAATTCACAGCCCTTGAGTTTCCAGGCCGCTTTCGCTTTCTGGGCCACTTACCCAAACTGGGAGACGGCATTGATAGTCCAAGAAGCCGGGATTCAATGTGACCCTCATAGTTAATTGACTACGTGAGTTTGAGGAAGCCACGTAACCACCCTAGACTTCTGTTTTCTCATCCATAACATAGGAAAGCTAATCCTGTCTCAGCAGGAATTAAGGCAGATGTCGAATGTGAAAGAAAGAAAGAATTGTAAACTCTCATCGAACGCATGACGCTGTCATTATTATGACAAGCGATTGGTGGCCACAGAGTAAAAACTCCGGATCCCTAAGCAAGTATTTGATAAGGATCATCCAAATAGCCTCGTCCCGGCCCTGAAGCCCCTCAGTTCTCCTTCACGCCTTCTCTGGGTCTCCTCCTTTTGTCTTTAACCAAACACTGTAGGGACTTCCTGGGTCTGAAAAGAACCCTCTGCCCAAAGCTACGATAGTATGACTGAGGTTTGCTGCAAATGAAATAGCCGGTCTTTGAGGCATTTAGAAGCTCAGAATAAACAGTGTAATTGAAGGAATGAAATATCCATTAGTCTAAATGAATATTTCTATAAAGCTGCATGTTAGACATTGATAAAAAGAAATGATTAAATGCAGAATTAACCAAGATTAATTATTTTAATCAAGAGATTAATCACGATTATATCTTTACATTAGTTTGCTCTGCTGATGTTGGCTCAGCAATCTGGGGGGAAAATCTGTTCATTTATCACCTTCGTGTTTGAAAATCGGCCCATATTTCATACAATCTCCTATCCACCATCCCTAACCTCTTGGTAAACAGAAGCGCCTAAACAGATAAACAGCACCGGAGGAGAGCCTGTGTGAGGCCAAGGACACAGAGCTTCATGTCAGGGACCCAGATTCAAAGCTGAAGATTTATTTTTGAAGTCTAGGAAAACTACAGCTGTTTCTCATTTTAGATCAGCCGCCTAATCTGGTGGTTTTTCCAGTTGGACGCCCCAAGAAAGGACTCTGACTCTTGGAAATTAAAATAGCCTAATGCGTACAGAATATAGTCAATGATATAATGATTTTGTATAGTGACTGCCCTCGTGACGGGGAGCATTTTGGAACGTATGTAATCGCTGAGTCATTCCATTGCACACCTGAAGCTATGTAATATTACATGTCAACTCTACCTCCGTTAACAACAAAAAAGTAAAGTAGCCCAGTGCCAACCGAGATATTAAGAAGTGGGGAAGCGGATTTCGACGATGTAGCTTTGCCCTGCTTGAGTCTCGCCTGCATGTTTCGCTCCAGCCTTTCACTGACTTTGCTGACGAGATCCCAAACTAGTTCTCTCTGGGGCTCCCTCTTCCTAGTAAGAGTTACCACCATTCACTCAGGGTTCATGGAAGAAAACTAGGATAATTCTTCACATGGCTTCCTGTATTACTTCCCCAACCAATCAGAATATATATGAATATTGTGTATACGTAATAATTCATATGTTATCCATATGAATATACATATACTTAATTCATCACATACATCCATGATATATATTTTATAAATATGTATATGCATATATACATATTGTATATAGACATATGAATTGTATATTTATATAGATGTTAAATTGTTCAGTCTTGGGTAAAATTCACCCTTTTCGATCATAACTTGCGCTTCTCACTTGGGTCATGCTGGCTGGATTGGATACTGGTACCCACCTCTTCTAAATTAAAATTGAGAAAATTATGCCACCTTGGACAACTCCTGTATTTCTTCTCCCAATGGATACTCCTTGAGTGCTCAGTCTGCATCAGACCCTGTAGTTTCGTTGGGCTCTGTGTTTGATGGTTATCTTCTGTGACTAAGTTAACTCGCTCAGGTCTCACATCTGTATTTTGCCAAGGAGAAAACGGAGTCACGGGAAATCTAAATAATTAGAGCATGATCTGCAGATCAATCTGGGGATAACTGAGATCTTAACAATAATTAAGTCTTCTGATCCTGGAACACGATACATCTCGCTGTTTACTTACGGCTTCCTTAATTTCTCTCGGCAATGCTTTGTCTTTTTCAGTGTACAAGATTTGCATTTATTTTGTTACATTTACTCCTAAGTATGTCGCCCTTTCTGATGCTACTGTGAATGAAATTGTTTTCTTCATTTCATTTTGGGATTGTTCTTCGCTGGTAGAGAGAAGTTATAATAGACTTTTGTACATTGGTCTTGCGTCCTGTGTCCTTACTCAACCTGTTTATTAGTTATAGAAGGGGTGTGTGTGTGTGTGTGTGTGTGTGTGTGCGCGCGCGCGCGCGCCTTTGGATTTTCTATATACAGGACTCTCTCATACATGAATAAAAACAGTATTATTCATTTTCTTCCAAACTGGATGCCTATATTTATTTATTTTTTGTCTAATTGCATTGGCCAGGATCTCCATTCGAATATCGAATTACGATAAGAACGGATCTCTTTACCTTTTAAACAACACCTGTGTCAAAGAAGAAGTTAAAAGGGAAATTTCAAAGCATTTTTAAATGAGTTAAAATGAAAATCCAACATATCAATATTTGATTTGTGAGATGTCACATTCGAAACAGCATTCAGCCTTTTAACCAGTAAGTATGATGTTAGCTGTAGATTTTTCATCCATGCTTCTTACCAGGTTGAGATAATTCTATTCAATACCAAGTTGACTGAGAGTTTTTATCAGGAATGCATGGATGTTTGTCAAATACTTTTTCTGCCTTTATAGAATGATCTCTTTTTTTTTTTTTTTTTTTTAGTTTGTTAACGTGGTGAATTACAATGGATTGTTTTTTGAAAGTTAAACAAAACTTGCATTCTTGGGATAAGCAACCAGGAAATATGTAGTGATCATTTTATCATCATATAACTTCCTTATTGAATACTGTTGGATTCAACTTACTAAAATTTTGTTTAAAAAGGTTATGAGGGAAGTTATCTGTAGTAATATTTTTAATTTTTTGTTGTTGTTGTTGAGGTATCAGGGTGATGCTTTCTTCATAGTATGAGGTGGAAAGTATTCCTTCATTTTCAATTTTCTGGAAATGTTTGTATACACTGGTAATATTTACTCCTTAAATATTTGATAAGATTCACCAGAGAAATTATCTGGGCTTGCAGTTTTCTCTGTGGGATGGTTTTTAACTAAAAATGCACTGTCTTTAAAAGGCATAGGGCTATGTTCAGGTTAACAATTTTTTCTTCAATAAGATTTGGAAATTTGTGTCGTTCAAGCAATTTGTCCATTTCATCTAAGTTTTCAAATTTATTGGCACAAAGTTGTCCATAATATTCCATTAATATCATTTTAATAGTTGTAGAATCTCTGGTGATGGCATCTCTCTCATTCCTGATATTGATTATTTGTGCTTTCATTATTTTTCCTATCCAGAGGTAAATTAATTGCATTGATCTTTTCAAAGAATGAGATTTGTTTTATTAATATACTTCTATTATTTTTATTTTCTGTTTCACTGTATTCTGCTCTATTCATTTTTATATCCTTTCTTCTTTACATTTATTCATTTATTTTTATTTTATTTTTTTTTTTAATATATGAAATTTATTGTCAAATTGGTTTCCATACAACACCCAGTGCTCATCCCAATAGGTGCCCTCCTCAATGCCCATCACCCATCCTCCCCTCCTTCCCACCCCCCATCAACCCTCAGTTTATTCTCAGTTTTTAAGAGTCTCTTATGGTTTGGCTGCCTCCCTCTCTAACTTTTGTTTCCTTTCCCTCCCCCATGGTCTTCTGTTAAGCTTCTCAGGGTCCACTTAAGAGTGAAAACATATGGTATCTGTCTTTCTCCGTATGACTTATTTCACTTAGCATAACACTCTCCAGTTCCATCCACGTTGCTACGAAGGGCCATATTTCATTCTTTCTGGTTGCCAAGTATTCCATTGTGTATATAAACCACAATTTCTTTATCCATTCATCTGTTAATGGACATTTAGTCTCTTTCCATAGTTTGGCTATTGTTGAAAGTACTGCTATAATGCACTCCTGTATCCCTTGGATAAATTCCTAGCAGTGCTATTTTGGGGTCATAGGGTAGATCTATTTTTAATTTTTTGAGGAACCTCCACACTGCTTTCCAGAGTGGCTGCACCAGTCTGCATTCCCACCAAGAGTGCAAGAGGGTTCCCTGTTTCTCCACATCCTCTCCAGCATCTATAGTCTCCTGATTTGTTCATTTTGGCCGCTCTGACTGGTGTGAGGTGATATCTCAGTGTGGTTTTGATTTGTATTTCCCTGATGAGGAGTCACGTTGAGCATCTTTTCATGTGCCTGTTGGCCATCTGGAGGTCTTCTTTAGAGAAGTGTCTATTCATGTTTTCTGCCCATTTCTTCACTGGATTATTTGTTTTTCGGGTGTGGAGTTTGGTGAGTTCCTTATAGATTTTGGAGACTAGCCCTTTGTCTGATATGTCATTTGCAAATATCTTTTCCCATTCCGTCGGTTGCCTTTTAGTTTTGTTGATTGTTTCCTTTGCAGTGCAGAAGCTTTTTATCTTCATGAGGTCCCAATAGTTCATTTTTGCTTTTAGTTCCCTTGCCTTTGGAGTCGTGTCAAGTAAGAAATTTCTGCGGCTGAAGTCAGAGGTTTTCCCTGCTTTTTCCTCTAGGGTTTTGATGGTTTCCTGTCTCACATTCAGGTCCTTTATCCATTTTGAGTTTATTTTTGTGAATGGTGTGAGCAAGTGGTCTAGTTTCAACCTTCTGCATGTTGCTGTCCGTTCTCCCAGCACCATTTGTTAAAGAGACTGTCTTTTTCCCATTGGATATTCTTTCCTGCTTTGTCAAAGATGAGTTGGCCATACTTTTGTGGGTCCAATTCCGGAGTCTCTATTCCATTGGTCTATGTGCCTGTTTTTGTGCCAATACCATGCTGTTTTGATGATTACAGCTTTATAGTAGAGACTAAAGTCTGGGATTGTGATGCCTCCCGCTTTGGTCTTCTTCTTCAGTCTTACTTTGGCTATTCGGGGTCTTTTGTGGTTCCATACAAATTTTAGTATTGCTTGTTCTAGCTTCGAGAAGAATGCTGGTGCAATTTTGAGTGGGATTGAATTGAATGTGTAGATTGCTTTGGGTAGTATTGACATTTTAATAATATTTATGCATCAATTAATAAAAGGAAAGATAAGAACCATATGATCCTGTCAATCGATGCAGAAAAAGCATTTGACAAAATTCAGCATCCTTGCTTAATAAAAACCCTCGAGAAAGTCGGGATAGAAGGAACATACTTAAACATTATAAAAGCCATTCATGAAAAGCCCGCAGCTAATATCATCCTCGATGGGGAAAAACTAAGAGCTTTCCCCCTGAGATCAGGAACACGACAGGGATGTCCACTCTCACTGATGTTGTTTAACATAATGTTGGAAGCGCTAGCATCAGCAATCAGACAACAAAAGGAAATCAAAGGCGTCAAAATTGGCAAAGATGAAGTTAAGCTTTCACTTTTTGCAGATGACATGATATTGTACATGGAAAACCCCATAGACTCCACCAAAAGTCTGCTAGAACTGACACATGAATTCAGCAAAGTCGCAGGATACAAAATCAATGTACAGAAATCAGTTGCATTCTTATACACTAATAATGAAGCAACAGAAAGACAAATAAAGAGACTGATCCCCTTCACAATTGCACCAAGAATCATAAAATACCTAGGAATAAACCTAATCAAAGGTGTAAAAGATCTGTATGCTGAAAACTATAGAAAGCTTATGAAGGAAATTGAAAAAGATACAAAGAAATGCCAAAACATTCCGTGCTCATGGGTTGGAAGAATAAATATTGTTCAAATGTCAATACTACCCAAAGCAATCTACACTTTCTTCTTTACATTTAATTGGCTTGGTCTTTTTTTCATTTTTCCAAGTGGAAGCTGGTCATTGATTTGAGACTTTTTTCCCTTAATTTGAGCATATAATGCTATAAAAATTTTCCCTTACTTCTGCTTTAGTGGTATCTCACAATTTTTTATATATTGAATTTTCATTTTATTTTACCTGAAAATATTTTATAATTTCCCCTTTGATTTCATCTTTGATAAGTGTGTTACTTAAAATTATGCTATTTTGCTTTCAAATATTTGGGGATTTTCCAGAAATCTTTTAGTTACAGATTTCTCATTTAATTCCACTGTGGTCAGAAAACATACTTTACATGACCTGAGACCTTTTAAATTTATTGAGATTTACTTTATGACCCAGAATGTGGCTTTTTGTAGCAAATATTACACGTGCCCTTGAAAAGAATGTATATTTTGCCAGTGGTGGATGGAATGTTCTATAAATGTCAGTTAGGTCAAGTTTGTTGATAACGTTGTTCAAATCCTATATATTCATCCTAATTTTCTCTCCATTTGTTCTATCAATCATTGCGAGAAGGGTATTAAACTTTATGATTATAATTTTTGCTTTGCCCATTTCTACTTTCATTTTTCCTGGGTTTTGCTTCATGTATTTTGAAGCTCAGTTGTTAGGTTCATAAAGGTTTGGAATTATTATGTTTTTTCTAAGAATTCACTCTTTTATCACTGGGAAATGGCCTTCTTTTTCCCTGGTAATATTCTTTGCTCTGAAATCTAGTTTGTTTAACATGAATATAACCACTCTGGCTCTCTTTGGGTTGTATGGTGTATCTCTTTACATTACTCTTTTATGTTTGAAATGTATTTCTGTAGGCAAATTATGCTTGGGTCTTGCCTTTGAAGTCTAATCTGGCAGTCTTTTGCCGTTTAACTTGAATATTTATACCATAAACATTTAATGTGATCGTTGATATGGTTGTGCCTAAATCTATCGTGTTGCTATTGTTTTCTATTTACTGCATTTGTTCTTGTTTCCTTTTACCTCTTTATGCCTTCTTTTTGATTAATTGAATTTGTGTGATTCCATTTTATCTCCTCTGTTGGCTTATTATCTATACTTGTTTGTTATTTCATTGGTTTCTTCAGTGTTATCACAGTCTGTCTCTAAGTGACATTATATGGTGAGTGGAAGGCTCTGATTTGAACATATTACTTCAAAGCTTACTTTTGATCCCTTGTTTTAGGGACTCTCATTAAGTCGTACAGTTGATCTCAGTAAAAGTTCTATAGGTGAGAGTCAAGAAGGAAAGAGACCCGTTGTTGCAGAGATGGGTCTGAAATGCATCAGAAGCCTCAACTTTGGAGAAGTTATAAATGCCTAGGTGGAACAAACGACACATTTTTGAGCTCATCTCCTTAAGTTTGTTACCATTTTTCAAAAAAAAAATCCCACAACATTTTGGCCAGTTTTTTATCCCCCCCCCCTTAAATAATTATATGATACAAATAGCAAATATTTTCTTGAGAAGATTGGATAACACAAAAGGTAATGGGAAAACAAACAAAAAATTCTGATGACTATTGTCAATAGACGTATTTATGTAGAGTTTTCCAGACTTTCCTCTGCAAAAAGAGACATATACTGGTATGCAAACATAATAGCTAACATTTAAAGAATACTCACTGGATGTCAGGTAATTTGTTTAGTATTTCACGTAGCCTCAAATTTGCATGGTAGATACTATTACTATCTGCATTTTATAGATGAGGAAACTGGTAATACAGATATTAATACATGTGTACAAGTTCTGTCAACGAGCATGTGATGATGCTGTTTGAATCTAGACATTTCAGCCAGAGTGGTCACTCTTAACCACCATACTAAGTTTTCTATCGTATGCATACATTTTTATAGAATTGAAATAATCTTTTTCATATTTCATATACACAGATACGTGTGTTGGTGTGTATGTGTCATTTTTCCATGTGATATTTACACTTTGAAAAAAGGTTTATCATTTTGAGAGAGAAAGCACGCAAGCAGAGGAGGGGCAGAGAGAGAGAGGAACAGAGAATCTCAAGTAGGCTCTTTGCTCTCAGCACAGAGCCTGATGTGGGGCTCAAACTCATGAATTGTGAGATCGTGACTTGAGCCCCGATGTTTGTACTTTTGTATGCATGAATCTTGACTCTAATTCTAATAAGTAGTAGAATTGGCCTCTTTGAAGATCCTTCATTCTCTCCTTCCACCATCATACTCTCTTGTATTTTCCAACCATTCTCTTGGGCAGATACTAATGGGCTCACTTTCCATGGTGTGGCTGTATCCAAGGTTTGAGAATTCAGGGAAGGTGTTCTTAGCCCTCAATCAGAATAACCATTTCTGAGGATCCTGTTACACTCGTGATGAAGAGTATAAGGACTCCTATTTTATTTTATTTATTATTTTTTAAAGTTTTAAATAGAAAGACAGTGCAAGTGGGGGAGGGAGAGAGAGAGAGAGAGAGAGAGAGAGAGAGAGAGAAAATCTTAAAGCAGGCTCTGTGTGTTCAGTGTGGAGCCCAGTACAGGGCTTGATCCCACAACCCTGGGAACATGACCTGAGCTGAAATCGAGAGTCGGACGCTCAACTGACTGAGCCACTCGGGTGCCCCAGGTCTCCTATTTTTAAAATAAAAGCTTTCTTGACTTATGCAAATTGACAATTAATTGGCTTTCCAGAACCAAGAGATTGGTACAGAAGACATCGTGCCAACACTGACACCTGCTGTTAAGCACTGAAACTGCAGCATAGCTCTGCTAGCCTTGCAAATGATGACCTAATATCAGAATTCTCTACTTCTACCTTTTAAGGCAGTCCCTGAGCTTTCAAAAGCAACGAAAGCGAGGTAAATTATCTCCAGTTCTCCTTTACTCAACTTTTGCATGTATTAAGCAGCTCCTGACTTAAGAAATATATGATGGGTTCCGTTATATATGTGCCCTTCAAAATCTGAAATCCCTCATTATCTCTCCGAGTTCATCGGCACTCTGAAAACGTCCTTCTCTTCTAAGCACCTTCCCTACACATTTGGGTTTTGAGCTCCCAGTTTGCATCTGACAGCTTGAAGCTTGGATTTGGGCCTCCTCATAGTGAGAATCACCCTGAATATTTAAAGAAGTGACAGGCGATAAATTGGCAAAGGGGAAAGAATGGGAACTCGCATCTCTGGGAGCTGACTATCCACAAGAGATTTAACCGTGCTAGAGGTTTTCATGCGGGTTTTCCTTCAATACTCACAACCGTCGTTAATGAGTAACAATTATTATTCCTGTTTAACAGATGATAAATGTTTGCATCTAATTTCAAGTCAGGGGTTCGCAGGGCTTCAATAATTTTTCTATGGGCAGAGAATTACTACATGGGAGGGATGAGATATGGAGCTGGGTCTTGACCCCAAGACCTACCAAGGGCCACCTCTCTAAAAAATTACATTCCGTAACACATACCCACGTACGTAACTTTATTTGACAACATATCTACTCATCAAATAGGCGTCTTTAGCTCCGTTGTATAGATGACGGAATTAGTGCTTACACAAAGCTGAACAAGCAGAGAAACCTCAAAACAAGATGTGAGCTCCAGTCTTCTGATTTTCTCATGAGACACGTTCATTCAGTAGCTCAAGACACGGACTTTGGAGTCAGCCTGCCTGGTTTCACCTGTGTTCTGCGAGTTTCAAAACGAGGATCTTTAGACACGTTGTTTAACCACAGTATGATGTCGCATTCTCCCCCCCTTCCCCGCCTCGTCAATAAAGGGGGGATAATTATAGCACTTTTCTTGTGAGGTGGTCGTGAGAATCAAGTGAGAATATATATAATGCACATATGGCAGGTAATATGTAAGACGTTATAATTATGATCAAGAGTGAATATAGCCTGCCTTAGTTACTGGGTTTCCAGGGAAGAAAATAAAGACACGTCGTGGACCGTTTCAGCACAGAGCCATCTATTTTTTGCAGTCTGCCCCCTTCCTTCTTCCCTCTCTAATGGGCCCAGGTTGGGAATTGGGGGAAGCTATGTCAGGGTCTCTTTCTGCCTCTGAGTCAGAATCAGTGGTGTGAACCGCCAAAGCCCTGCCTTCTTCTCTGTCAGCTAAGAAGTAGGCTTGCGGGCTACAGGCACAACCACACTGGTTTGTACTGAAGAGTTTCTAATTTCAGGTTACTGGGCTCTCTGCCTCGGGGAAGGAGTGACACAGGAGGAGCGTGAGTTCTACCAGGCAGGCTGGGGCCAGACGCTTTTCAGTTTCTCTACCAATCAGGACGAGGGCCAGAAACAGCTGGAGTTCAGTTCTCGAAGCATTCACGGAGCTGGGAGCACACATAAGCAGTCATTTTTTGGACCCTCTGCTTCCTTCTCAGTAAAATAGGGATAACAAGGCTGAACCAGAAAAGAGTGAACGCAGTACGTGTCGCAAAATGCTAAGATTGGGTGCCCCCTGTAGGACAGACTTGTATTGCAAAGAGCTCCGGATTGAGAATTAGGTCACCTCAGTCGTCACGTAGCTTTGAATCCCCCGTGTGTTTTTGTGTGGGTTGTTTGCCCGCTCTGGCTGACAGTTTCTTCCTATGTATGATCAGTTATTTGGATTTGATAACTTCCCCGTGTTTTTTTTTTCCAGCTCATCTGCGTAAACAATTCACTCATTCATCCGTCACACTTTTATTAGGTATCTGTCTACCACCCAAGAACTGATACCGAATGAATAAGAAAGACTGACCCCAAAGCACTCAAGAGTTATAATGGATATTATCCCTGCACTGGGGGAGCAGAGCTAAAGGAAGAAACTGATTACTAGTAGGGGAGCAATGGTCCCAAGTAAGAGGCTTTTTATTTCGCTCCAGATTCTGCATAGCTTCGATGGTGTTACGTTCGATCCAACCAGAAAAGGGAAGTCCCCATACTTTGAGGGGCATTTGTAAATCTCATCTCCGAATAGGATTGGGTTTTGCCTCATAAGCTCCACTCCCGAGTGGTGGCAGTCAACATCAAGGGCTCGGTGTCTTGATTCTGGGTCATCTCTCTAACAGAGAGCAAGACTCAAGCCCATGTCTTAGGGAAAGATGCACAGATCAGGGAACATAAAGCAAGAAGCAAATACCCATGTTCTCAAGCTCTCAGCTGGTGTTCTGGGATTCAAAGAAAGGCTTGGGGTCCTCTGGGAAACCAAAGAGCTGGGCAGGGAAACCAGTGCCCACTGGTAAGACTGAAGGAGATCGTGGCCCCGAGACAGGATGGGGCTTAGAACTCCCACCAGGCTGGAGATGAGTGTCCGTGATGAACATCATCCGTGCCTGCCGGGAGTGGCACTATAAAGAGGGGGTGAGGTGCCTGGCTGGCTCGGTCAGTTAAGAGTGAGACTCTTGATCTCAGGGTTGTGAGTTCGTGCCCCATGTTGGGTATGGAGACTACTAAATAAATAAATAACTTTTTCAAAAGGTGGTGGTGATGGCGGTGCTGATGAACACCGCAGGGTACAAAAACCATTCACGTTTCTTGCTCGCCTGCCCCCTCTTTCCACGCCCGCAACCTTAATCGAGCACCTTACAGAACTACCCTCTGCTTTCATGGACTGCCAGTGAAGCCGATTCCTTCCGTGGGCACCGCAGTTAGCCAGGTGACCCAAGTCTGGCCAACCAGAGGATCTTATCCCCCCTGCCACAGCGATCAGTTCTAGAATGGGCTTGCCTACCCGGCAGGGAAAATCCAAGAACTCTCGCCCCAGGACCTGGGACAGCGTTGCCCCCCTTTAGTAAGAAGGATGGGAAGACGGGATACAAGCCCAGAGTGCTAGCCGCCGTCTGGCACAAGGAAGGAAGAACTTGCTTGAAAACGAAACCAACACCGAGAAAATAAAACTCAGAGAAATCAATAACATGATACTGCTTCAGCGCCCAGATTCGGTTCTGCCTCAAATTGAACCTGATCTTCCACTTGGCAATTCTGTAAAGCAATACAACTTCCTTTGTGTTTAAACCAGCTCAGCGTTAGTTTTCTGTCACTTGAAAACCGTTCTTGACTGAAACAATGCTGTTCGTATTCTTGGAGCTTGGGGTGTGGAAAATCGGAGGGGCTTCTGGGATCAGCTTTCTGAGTATCGCAGAGCATCTCTTTCTTCCCAGAATAACGGTCCAGGTTCTCAACCCAGTCAGACCTATTTTTCCTCCCAAACCATATTCCAACCTGTAGCTGCAGATCGCTCTTGTCTATAGCATTCTCCTCCCACGACTTTTTTGCTGCCTCTTTTTAAAAATAACTCCCATCTGTTCGTCTGCCTCCTGTTCGTCGTTCTCTTTCTGAGTCGTGAGCTTCCCTGCTCTCTGTCCCTGGTGCGGAGCAAGCTTTGGAGGTACACCTGTCAGACCTATTTCTCCCACTATGCTTTGCCTCTGCCCAATTTTTTTTTTAAGTAGGCTCCATGCCCAGCGCAGGGCTTGAACTCGCAACCCTGAGATCGGGACCTAAGCTGAGATCAAGAGTCGGATGCTTAACCAACTGAGCCACCCAGGCAACCTGCCTCTGCCCAATTTTTACCTCTCCAAATCACACACTTCTCTTCCCTTGGCTTCAACACAGGACCCATCAAAAACATGTGGCTGCATTTCCGGATTCACTAAACTGAAACTTTACATTGCCGTAGACTCCCGGACATAACTTTTTGACATCCTGAAGGTGGATGGTTAACGAGAGAGAACTTAGCCTATACAGATTCTGGGGACACATATCCCATCGTATTGGCTGAGACGAGGGGGAAAGGAGAACCAAGTCTCTTTAGGTAATAGGAACTGGTTAATGTTTAATTATAATAAAGCCGGTGCTCACTGAACATGTATTATGACTTACGCACTGTGCTGAGTACCTCCATGATTTCTCACAACAACTTGGCAGGTGTATAATTACCTCCATTCTGAAGATGAGAAAACAGAGGTGCAGAGAAGTTAAGAAACTTGCTCAGGGTCACACAGCTGATGATGGTTAGGATGGTCCCCCAAATACGCCTGGCTTTCTACTTTCCGGATCCAAGGAATGATTGGGCTGCCCTGCCCTTTGGTGAGCTGTGTGACTTGCTTTGGACAATGACAGGTGGATAGATGGGACAAATGTCACCATGAGGTAGAAGAAGGTCGGTACTGGATTTCTCATGCAGAATTCCCACGCAGATACTCCAGGCAGTGGCAGCTTTGCCGGCCTAGGGAACATGATGTATATAACCCAGCAGAGTGTCTCCACTGGTGATCAGTGCACTGGTCCTCTGTACTCTGAGTTGACTGTCCTGAAAACAAGTCTCAGGCTGCAGAGATCCTGGTGTGTGTGTGTGTGTGTGTGTGTGTGCACCTGCGGGTTGGTAGCATTTTCTTTCTTTTTTTTTAAATTTCTTTTTTATTGTTTTTAATATAATGTATTGTATTATTTTACAATTTATTTATAATTGTATATAATATAATTTATTGGTTTCCGTACAACACCCAGCATATAGCATTTCATTTCTTAAGCTGGAGGGGGGTTTCTAAGTTTTGTTACAGTGCTCCGTAAGCCATTTTGGAATCATTTTTATATGTTTTTTTGTTCTACTGGTGTTTAGCTTTTTAAAAAAATTACTCATTTATTTTGAGAGAGGGAAAAAGAGAGAGAGAGGGAACAAGCACAGGGGAAGCACAGAAAATGAGGAGAGAGAGAGAATTCCAATCAGGATCTGTGCCACCAGGGCAGAGCCTGATGCGGGGCTCAGTCCCACAAACCACGAGATCATGACCTGGGCCGAAATCAAGAGTCCGATGCTCAATTGATGGAGCCACCCAGGCACCCCTAGATGGATTCTTCTGGGTCCCTGTCTACGAATCTTGCCTCTTTCCATCAAGACACATCACTCTTCATGCCAAACGTGCACCTGCGCTCTAACACGCCGAGCCACCTGACCCTTTGGGTGGCCGCTGATGGCTGCTTGTCTGCTAAAGCCCATGGTGGGCAAAGCCACGCAGTTTTGCACCTAAATATGCCTCCCCAGTGTGCTTAGGGTCCCAGCCCTATGCCTGGCGCTTACTGCTGTAAGGCCTTTGCTCCTGCTGTTCCCTGTGCCTGGAATGCCAGCCACTGCTCATCTCCACATGTTCATAGATGGACCACTTCAATATCAAATTGCCCACCAAACATTCACTGGTTCCCGCAGCCCAGACTTGTGTCTCCACTCCTCGCGCCCTCACATAATCGCCACATTCCTGACCCCTCTCTGTAGGGTATCTTGTTATTTTTATTTGAATTTTAGGAGACAAGGTGGCATAGCAGTTAAACGTGGGTGTTTGCAGTCAGGCAGTCCTGAATTTGGGCCTTTGCTCTGCAGTTAATGTTGTCTGACCTCATGGCTTGTCACATTATTCCCCATAAATTTGAAATGTTTCAGGGGCACCTGGGTGGCTCAGTCTGTTGAGCATCTGACTCTTGGTTTCAGCTCAGGTCATGATCGCACAGTTCGTGAGTTCGAGCCCCACGTCAGGCTCTGTGCTGACAGCTGCGGACCCTGCTTGGGATCCTTTGTCTCCTCTCTCTGCCCCTCCCCCACTCAGTCTCTCTCTCTCTCTCTCTCTCTCTCTCTCTCTCTTTCAGAATAAATAAACATTTAAAGTATTTCATATTTAAAACCACAACATATGGATAAAGAAGATGTCGTTTATATATACGATGGAATACTACTTGGCAATGAGAAAGAATGAAATATGGCCTTTTGCAGCAACGTGGATGGAACTGGAGGGTATTATGCTAAGTGAAATAAGTCAGGCAGAGAAAGACAGATACCATATGTTTTCGCTCATGTGGCTCTTGAGAAACTTACCAGAAGACCATGGGGGAAGGGAAGGAGAAAAAAAAAGTTACAGAGAGGGAGGGAGGCAGACGATAAGATACTCGTAAGTACCGAGAACAAACTGAGGGTTGATGGGGGATGGGGGGAGAGGGGAAAGTGGGTGATGGGCATCGAGGAGGACACCTGTTGGGATGAGCGCTGGGTGTTGTGTGGAAACCAATTTGACAATAAATCACACTCGAGAAAAAAATAAAATAAAAACCACAACGTCTATAAGCCCCTCCCCCAAATTAGTTAACTCCCCAAACTTCTATCTGTAAAATATGGATAATGAAACCAACCACAGAAGTTCTGTGAGAATCGAATAATATAATAAAGCACTTGGCCCAGAGCCTGAGAAAATAAATGGTAGCTATCTTTATTAGGCATCGCTAACATTATTTATTAACATGAATTGCCACTTATTATTTTCTCTATTTTCACAATACAAATGTCTAAGGAGGCGGGACGATCCTTCTAGCTGCAGGGCCTCGAGCGAGTTACTTAACATCTTTGTGCCACAGACTCCTCGCTGAATCCTTCATTTATCCCTGAGTTCGCCACATGTTCGCGGAGTGCCTGTTCTGTGCCAAGCCCAGTGTTTAACCCTGGATCGATAAGGAACAAAACGATAAGTTACACTGTCGCCGTGGAACTCTAATCGGGGAAATTGGCAAGAACCCAAATACCACCTAGCGAGTTGTCAGGTGATTCTTGCGATGAGTGCCTGCAAGAGAGGTCCATGGTGTGTGATGGGGGATTTGCAGGCGGTGAGCTCTGAGAAGTATTAGTAGGAACGAAGTAGAGAAAAGAAAGGAAGAGAGGCTCAAGGAGAACACGGTGGAGAGCATATGCAAAGGTCCGGGGGTGACGGGAAGCATGTTGAGCGGGAAGGCTGTAGAGCAAGACAGACAGTATGTGCTCTTAGATAAAACAGAAGAGGAGTCAGACGCATTCACACTCTCCTCCAGGAAGTGTTCCTGGACTGATGAAATGAACATAGGCGGTATCTTTGAGTCTAGGGTCTCACCCCTTTGTGTCTATGGGCTACAGAAAAATACTTCTCTGCATTCCTGTGTGATGAAAGTCCTGTCATTCCCGGGCCCATCTGTAGCACACACCAGTAAATACCTGCTGTTGGTCAATGCCTCTCCCCTAATCGTGTAGCGTTTCATTTTCCTATTAGCGCGAGCATTTATTTTGATTTGTTTACCATAAAAGCTCGCGAGTGTGGATTCTATCCACTCAAGAATTCGCGATACTAACAGAGAAATCGAGCTGATGCTAGGAAGCACGGAAGAAAGTTCCCAAGCACGTTACAAGTATTCAATTAGATACAAACAATTACTAGGGTAATTATAAATCATTCCTACCTATTCATTAAAGCAGGTCCAAGATGTAATAAAGCTACATCCTTTTTGCAAACAGTCTATAACTCAGGATGTTGCTAATTCAAATCAGCCTCCCCCTCAATCACGGAGATTACTGAAGTGTGTTGGCTTGCTCTTTTTAAAATTAAATGGAACATCTTCTTTTCTGATTATATAAGTGCACCTACGATGTAATAATTTCAGAAAATTCAGAACAAGGTAAGCGGGATAAAATCACCCATTATGCCCGTATCTGATCACTTTTCTCACATCCGCACATTCCTTCCAATCTCTTCTTAAATGCAACTTCATAAATGAATGGGTGAATGGAGGCATGGCTGGATGAACGGGTGGGCGGTTAGAATGATGACAAGCGGATACGTATAAGGATATGTAGGCCGATGATCTAAAATTTGAGATCATAGCACGTTAGGGATTATGCAGTCTCTCCCAACTATCCCTGTGTTGCTCTCCGTTTCTTCGCCTTCCTCAAAGCGAGCGTGGCCATAAGACTGAATCTGGTCGAAAGAATGCACGGAAGGGATACACAAATTTCCAGCACTGGTATCAGAACTCCCTGTGCAACCAGCCACATCCTCTTTTTGAGCCACACCCTCATTTGTCCTATGGTGGAGGCATCCTAGAGTCCTTGGGTCACTACTCAAAGGAGACCCATAGAGAAGAGCTGCGCGATGTGCATCTAACAGGGATACGACGAGGAAATAAACCTTCGCGGCATTAGGCAATTGAGATCTGAGAAACTATTAGTCACGACAGCTGTATACGCTGATTCATACACTATTTTTAGTCGTTTTACATTCTATCCTATGTAATTTCCCATGTTAACACACAGTCTTTAAAATTGTAACTTTAATTATGTATGCGGTATTCATTTATTCATTTATTATGTGGCTGGCTGTACCAGATTTTTCTTTTTACCATTTTCTTGCCTGTGAGATTTTTTTAAAAAATGAGGATACATTCCTCGAAGATCGTCTCAAAACTTGGAACATTGAGAAAAAAAGTTCTTGACGTATTTGCACAACACCTTCCAGAAAGTTCTGAGAGTCACACACATCCCGTAGTTGAAGACAGTTCTACTTGGATGACCATCCTAACAAAATTGGGCGTTAATATTTAAATAATCTTTGCCAACTTGATAGGTGACCAGGAGACTTCCTCTTAAATAAATGCTTATTACCGATGAGGCTAAAGCATCATGTATTTTTCATTTGGTTTTGGTTTCTGTTGTGAATTCCTAGTTCTTCAGCCTGAAATTTCCTCTGTTTCCATATCATCTTAGTCTGGCTAACTTCCATATACCCTGTAAGGCTCTGCTTAAAATCACTTCTTCCCGGAGATTGTCCCTGATGGTCCCTGTTGTCCCTATGACTTGTTACAACACCCGTATCTGTATACAAGGTTGTAGCAATGGTATTTCCTGTCAATATCTGTCTTCACTGGCAGACACGGGTCATTTCTTTTTTTTTTTTTTTAATGTTTATTTGCTTTTGAGAGAGAGAGAGCTTGTGAGTGAGTGAGGGGCAGAGAGATAGGGGACAGAGGATCCAAAGCACGCTCCGTGCTGACAGCAGCGAGCCCAGTGTGGGCCTTGAACTCCCGAACTGTGAGATCATGACCTGAGCCAAAGTCAGAGGCTCAGCTAACTGAGCCACCCAGGTGCCCCACAGGGGTCATTTCTGATGTGTTCTTTACTGTCCCTTAAGCCTCTGGTATGGTGCCTGACCATGTTAGACAATCTTTGTCTAATGAATGAATTAACTGATAAAGGTATAGTTGATGATGATGATGTTGGTGATTTTTCCTTGGGCAAATATACTATAATGATGATGGATTATAAAGGTGATTATTCCAAAGCTGATGGGGACAATGACGGGGACAGCTGCAGAAGTGACTGTTATGTGGAAGAGAGATAATACGTTGGTAATAAAGACATAGGACTTGTTTTAACTGTATTGATGGTCATGTTCATGGTGATGGTGATGCCGAAGCTGATGGTCGGCATTAGAGATTGAGGTTGATGAGAGCTGATAACTGTGTGATGCTTGATAATATTTGCCAAAACTTTTGGATGCATTTTCTTGGAATAATCTAAATCATGCAGGGAAGTTTGACTTAATAAAGATTATTGGTATACATGCTCTACATCCTACCTTGGGGACGTGACCATGTCTCCGTCTGGACTTGACTCAGATAGAGAGGTCTTATAATTTAAGAAAATCATGTCACAGTACTCAAGGGATTTGCCTCAGGAAACTTGCCTCTGGCACTCGAGGCAATAATTAATTTCCGTGAAATATCCCTGTTCTCTCTCTTCGGATATTAGGCTTGAGTAAGACTTCAGCTTAAAAATAAGGTCCACGAGGGGCACCTGGGTGGCTCGGTTGGTTAAGTGTCTGACTCTTAATTTTAGCTCAGGTCATGATCTCATGGTCGAGGCATTGAGCCTCACGTTGGGCTCCTCACTGAGTGTGCAGCCTGCTTAAAGATTCTCTCTCTCTTTCTCTTTTTCCCTCGGCCCCTCTCCCCTTCTCTCTCTCTCTCTCTCATTCTTTCTCAGAAAAAAAAAGGTCCTTGAAGAACAGGAACACCTACCTGATCACTGAGGGCGAGACCAGAAGTGATAGATCCAGACCATTGCACAGGAATGCAGACCTTAGAGTCTCCGAGGTCACAGTTAGTAACGTTCACGGACGATGGGAGAACTTGAGCCATTTGCCAAGTCACCTTAAGGGTTTAGAATTTCAATCCGAGGATGATGAGTAAGAAGGATGAATACTGCTGTTGTGCTGGAACAGGGACAGAATTTGTGAAGGAACACAGTACCGTAGACCAAAAAACGACCAAATAGCTACTGTGACAGATAAGCTCTCAACTCTCAGTAGTTCAGCAGAATACAGGTTTCTTTCCCACTTTCAAAAGGGCTGCTTTGGATTGCTGAGAGCTGCGTTCCATCCCGTGACTCAGGGACCCGGCCTTTGTTTCTTGCCACCACTTTAACATGTGGCTTCCAGGATCACCGTGGTGTGAGCATCCACACGGGGCGGTACATCAGCTGTTTAAGGCTTCAGCTCATAAGTGACACCTATAGTTTCTGCCCACATTGCCTCCCCTGGGTCCAGTCACGTGGTCCATCTTGACCTGCCAGGTGTTAACGCTTTCCACGAGCTCAGCGTCGTGGCCTTCCCGTGTTTCCAGGGAGAACACCAGAAGTCTCTACCCCACGGGGAACTGTCCACACGAAGTCTGGAACACAGAAAGCCAAGAATTAAATTCTCAACCTGATATCTGGGCCACGGGAGTGTTTGGGCCAAAATAAAACGCAACTCCATTAATCCAAAAGGACTGACTGTCCAACGGGGGATTTAAACCAGATGATCTTTGAAGAACGTTCTTCCTCATTTAAGATTCAAGAAAAGGGCTCTCCACTGGGAAGTGATATGAGTCCCCGCTTTAACCGTCGTCATCTGTGGAAGAAGTTACGAATCATCTCCAAAACTTGGGACCCAGACTCAATGTATGACAAATGAATTAAGATAGGCAGACGAGATTAACCTGTTTGCCGTCTTTATGCTTGATGATCAAGAAAACGTTGCAAAAGAATTTCTGTTTCCAGCTATGACAGAGTTAACTGGTGGGCAGACCTGCCTTCCCAGTATAAGCAACTATGAAAGCCAACAATATAAATGAGGCCACAGTTTTCAAGAATTGAACAGCAAGCAGCATAAGACTACAAACCCCTGAAATAAAATTCACAAGGCAAGTCCCACAATGGCCCTAGCTCTCTGACTGGGGATAATTTCCCAATGGAATGGAATGAGCTGTAGTCCAAGTGGAGTTCATTGGCCGCAAGGTGCCAAGGAAGCAGAAAATAGCCTCTGGGGTGGCTGGTGGAGCTGGAAACTGTGACACCCATAAATAAGACAGAGAGATGAAAAAGAATAGTGCCCCAGGGGCGCCTGGGTGGCTCCGTCGGTTCAGCGTCCAACTTCGGCTCAAGTCATGGTCTCACGGCTGTGAGTTCGAGCCCCGCATCGGGCTCTGTGCTGACAGCTCAGAGCCTGGAGCCTGCTTCCGGTTCTGTGTCTCCCTCTCTCTCTCTGCCCCTTCCCCGCTCTCGCTCTTTCTCTCTCTGTCTCTCAAAAATGAATAAAGTTAAAAAAATTAAAGAATAGTGTCCCAGAAATCTGTGTAAGGGGTCTCCATGAGTCCTTAGCTGAAAGCTAGGTTGTGTCTACACAGGGAGAGACCATGTGAGGCTTACAAGGGAGTGGCTTCTACGAGGTTGTGAGTAGAACTGAGAAACCCGTGGCCAGAATACAAAGGGGATGTTAGAATTCCAGCTTGGTCAGAAAAGAGACTTCATTCATTAACAAGTTGCTGTTTACCTCTAGCCCACCCTTTTAGTGAGAGCTATCAGAAAGGACATAGCTTCAGAGGAATATTACCACCCCAGAGTAAGACCTCTCTAGACCTGCCCTCACAAACTATAGTGACGCGCTAACAGGATTGCAAGGGAGACAGAGTTTGGTGGTTATAATCTTACAAGTTAGCGGGACCTAGAAAACTTTGGGCCTTACACAGATCTGCACTAGCCACACGAAATTAAGCTTATGCAAGTTCAAGGTGTGGTAAATCAGTAAGTGAGTTGTTTAACAATAACAAAAGAAATTCTTAAGGTGGGGGGGGATGAGAATCCCGTGTGCCCACAACAAGTCTTTGACACTTTCCAGCATATGATCGAAAGTTGCTAGACGTGCAGAAAAGAAAAAAGAGAAAAAAAAAAACTGCAGAAAAATGAAGAGGACCATTGGCACTGTGAAACAATATAGTTGACATATGTGTAATTGTGGTACCAGAAGTAGAGGAGAGTGAGAAAAAGAGAAAAACACATAGAGGAAGAAATATGCCAGAAAATTCCCCAAATTTATTAAAAACATGACTTATAGATCCAAGAATTCTGGCAAAACCAAGCAGCATGAATGCAAAGAAAAGAACAGCGATGCATAAAATAGTCGAACTGCTGAGATCCAAGAAAAAACTTGAAAGTATCCAGAGAAAAAAATAGCATGTATATAGACTTAAATGTAAGAGTGAAAACAATAGTATTTTATAAGGAAACATAAAAGAAAATCTGTAAGTCCTTGGGCACAGGCAAAGGTTTCTTAGATATGACAATAAAATCATGGTCTATAAAGGAAGAAGAAGAAAAAAAGTCAATCTCATGAGAAATAAAAACTTTTGCACTTCAAAAGAAAACCAAAAGTCAATACCCCTCATGTACACAGACACAAAAATCCTGAACTAAGTGTTAACAAAATGAATTTAGTAATATATGAAAAGGAAAATACATGATGAGGTTGATACGGTCAGGGTTCTCCGGAGAAACAGAACCAATAGGATAGATAAAGATTTGTTATAAAGGATTGATTCACACGATTATGGGGGCTGAGAAGTCCCATGCCCTGGTGTCGGAAGTGTGGAGACCCAGGAAAGCTGCTGGTGTAGTTCCAGCTCAAACTCAAAGCCTGAGAACCAGAGGAGCTAATGGCGTAATGTTTTAATTCAGGTGCTGAGAACCAGGAATGCCAACCTCTGTGTGCAGGAGACGATGAATGTCCCAGCTGAGGAAGACAGGAAATTTGCCTTACCTCCCTCTTTGGTTCTATACAGGCCCTCCCTGGATAGGAGGCTGCCCACATGCTTTGGGAAGGGTGGTCTTTACTCAGTCTACTAATTCAAATGCTAGTCTCTTCTGGAATCTCACAGACACGCCCAGAAATAATACCAGTTATGTGAGCATCCCTTAGCCCGGTCAAGTCGACCCATAAAATTAACCAGGAAATGATCGAATGGGGTTTATCCAAAGACGCAGTGTTGGTTCGACACACAAAAGTCAATCAATGTAATTCACTCTGTTAACAGACTAAAAAACCAAAAGGCAAAAAAACAAAACAAACAAAAAAAAACATACAGTTATCTGAATAGTTTCAAAAAAACCAAAAAGTTTTGGACAGAATTCTAAAATCATCGTGATTTTTAGAAACAGAAGAGAACCTCCTCAACCCTATAAAGGGCATCCACAGCAAAAAAACCAACAACCAACCAAACACCCTCCGGACAGCATTATAGTCAATGGTGAATGAACAGATGCTTTCCCATTTAATATCTGAAATAAAGCACCTTTGTTTATTCCCACCTCTTGTATCCAAAATTATAATGAAGTCCTGGCTAGTCTAATCAGGCAAGAAAAATAAATAAAAGCATCCACGTTGAAATAAAAAGATAAATTGTCTCTATCCAAAATTATGTGATTGTCCACATAGAAAATCTTAAAGAATCTAGTAAGTTATTTGAGCTAATCAATGAGTTCCGCAAGATTTCAGTACACCAGGCCAACGACAAATCTATAGTGTTTATAAATAGTTGGAAAGTGAAATTTTTAAATTTTAATTCTTTTAATGTTTGTTTTTGAGAGCAAGAGACAGAACGTGAGTGGGGGAGGGGCAGAGAAAAAGGGAGACACAGAATCCGAAGCAGGCTCCAGGCTCTGAGCTATCAGCACAGAGCCCGATGCGGGGCTTGAACCCAGGAACTGTGAGATCATGACCTGAGCTCAAGTAGGTCACCTCATTGACTGAGCCACCCAGGGGACCCTCCTCTAATTGTTTCTAAGGAGCTCTTAAATACTATCAATACTGTATGCCCCCTACCCAGAGATTCTTTTTTTTAATTTTTTTAAACATTTATTATTTTTTGAGAGACTGAGAGAGACAGAACATGAGCAAGGGGCGGGAAAGAGAGAGAGGAGGACACAGAATCTTAAGCAGGCTCCAGGCTCTGAGCTGTCAGCACAGAGCCTGATGCGGGGCTCGAACTCTCGAACCGTGAGATCATGATCTGAGCCAAAGTCAAATGCTTAACCTACTTAGCCACCAAGTCACCCCCGGAAAGTGAAATTTAACAAATGGTCCCATTTACAGTAGCAAGATACACAGAACCTAACCAAATATGTGTAATATCTGTACATCGAAAGCTACAAAGCACCAATGAAAGAAATCAAAGGCGACGTAAATGAACGACTAGAAATCCCATGTCCATAGTTTGGAAGATAAGACAGGACTAAGAGGTCGATTGTCCCCACACAGAGATTCAATGCAGTTCAAATCCCTACCGGGATTTTTTTTTTTTTTTTTTTTTTTTTTTTTTTTGTAGAAGCCATCAAATCGAATCAAAATTTATGGAATTAAGAAGAAAAAAAAAAGAAGGAGAATCCAAACATTCTCAAAAACTGAACAGAGTTGAAGAACTGACACTTTCCAAACTTAAAAATAAATCATTGAAACTATAACTAGAGTAATAGGGAGAATGTGGAATTAATAAAACCAGTGGATTGGAATGAATTATAGGTTAAAGTGTAGAAATAGATTCACACATATATGATCGATTGATTTTCAAAAAAAAAAAAAATGGTACATGGAAGCAATTCCATGAAATCTAATAGTAGTTACATTAAAAAAATGGTCTTAGAAAAACCGGATACCCGAATGCAAAAAAACAAAAACAAAAAAACCCTGAACCTTCATCGTGTATGCTATGCCACGTAAAAATTAAATCCCAATAAATTATAGACCTAAATGCAAATCTTAAAACTACAATATTTTTAGAAGGTGAATAGGTAGAAATATCTCCATTTTTGCATTAGGGAAATATTGCTTATAAATGGTACTAAAAACTCAATTCATAAAAGTAAATTGATAATTTGGCCTTTATCCTAGTTTAAAACTTTGGCCACACAAAAGATCTTTATTATAAAAATGAAAAGGCAAGTCACAGACAGAAAATATTTACAAAACATATACTCATCAAAAGACTTATATCTTAAAAAAATATAAAGAAGTTTGACAACTCTGGAAGAAGACAGATATCCCCAATTTTTTTTTGAAGGCAGCAGGTTTGAGCAGACATGTCACACGCACGTGAAAAGATATACGACATGATTAGCCATTGGGGAAATTCAAATTAAAACCTAAGGAGATATTACTTCATCCCTTCTAGAATGCCTAAACGTATACAGAATGATCATGCCCAGACTGGTAAGGGTCAGAAGCAACTAGATATCTCATACGCTGCTGGTGGGAAAGCAAAATTGTGTAACCCCCTCGGAAAACAATATGGCAGTGTCTTAAAAAGCTAACTGGGCACCAACCATATGGCCCAGCTCTTCCACTCCTAGGTGTTCACTCACAAATGAAAGCATGTGTCCACACAACGACTTGTAAGTGAAAGTTGATTGCTACATTATTTGTAATAGTCAAAGAGGGGAAATAACTCACATGCCCATCACCAGTTTGATGGATACACACACTGTTGGTACGTGCACACAATGGTATACTAGTCCACAGTAACGAGTAATAAAATAGCAGTGCATGTGAAAACAGACGAATCTCAAAGCCATTATGCTGAGCGAAAGAGCCAGACAAAGGAGTACACACTGTGGGATTCCATTGATGCAGAATTCTACAGAATGGCAACAAATCTCCGGGGACAGGAAGGAGACCAGTGGTTGCCTGAGGGTGTGTTGGGAGAGGAGAGAAATGAAGGATGTGTTGAATTACAAGCCTCATACTTTGCAACCACTTTGGGGAAATATTTGCTGGCTTCTTACAAAGTTAAGCACACATTTCCTATCCGTCCTAGCAATTCACAAGAGAAATAAAATTATATGCTCACAAAAAGCCTGGTCGTCAATATTTCATAGCCGCATTCCTCATAATACCTGAAGACTGGAAAAAACCAAGTGCCCATTGGCAGGTGAATTCATTAATAACAGTGATGGCTTTGTACATTGGATACTTTTTAGCAACGTAAAAGAACAAATTATGGATACATACAGTGAAACGGATGAAACTCAGAAACATACTGAGCAAGGAAGTCAGATACAAACAGGCAAACAAACACCCCACAATCCCATTTATTTGAAAATTGGGCAAAACGAGTCTGTGGTGATAGAAATCAGATCAGTTGTTGCCTGGGATGTGGTCAAGAGAGATTTACTGCAGAGACTCAGAAGCAAACTTACCTGAGGCGACAGAAACATTGTATTTCTTTATTGGGATGATGGTTACAGAGGTCTACCTATTTGCCAAACTCATAAACCTGGATACTTAAAATATATGCGTTTTTCTCGTACGTTAATTATGCCTCAGTGACATCGATGTAAAAACGGAGAGAATGGGGAGGGCTTGGAAAGAAAGTGAAAGAGAGAGCAATTCCCCGGGGCTTTCGGATCTGTTTCTGGGCCACTTTATAAGAAACAGCAGGTGGTTCTCCCCAAATTGAGTTTATTTTTAGGCAAGAGAGTTCATTGGTATACCCTTGGGGGTTATTTCCTAGCGTGAATGCATTTCCTCTTGCATTTTCTTCACAGTAAGGAAACAAAATAGTTGGAAAAGAGCTTGGCTGCATAAAAATGTAGAGTGCTTTGTCCTTCTCGTGATGCACTTGGAAACAAAAATGTCATATTACTTTCGCTCATTATGATGATTCGCGCACAATTACAGACGGCCTATGTGTTGGCGGACGTAAGAGAAGGCGTCTTGGGCTGCGTATCTGAGGAGGCTGCGACCCCAGGCGGGCCACCTGATTGCTTTGAGACTTAATCTCCTCGTCCGGAAAGAGAGAATGAATGACCCTCTCTTGGACAAGACAGTCACTCCCAGACTCCAACGAGATCATGTCTGTGAATGCATTTTTGAATTAAAGCTCAGGGAAGGGGCACCGGATGGCTCAGTCTGTGAACAGTCCAACTTTTGGTTTCGGCTCAGGTCATGATCTCACAGTTCATGAGTTCGAGCCCCGCATCCGGCCCTGTGGTGACAACTTAGAGCCTGGAGCCTGCTTCGGATTCTGTGTCTCCTTCTCTCTCTGCTCCTTGCCCCTTCATGCTCTGTCCCTCTCCGTCTCTCAAAAATAAATACACGTTAAAAAATTTTTAAAAAAACAAAAACAAAAACAAGGGATGCATTTTGGCCAAAATTACGTATGCCAGGGAAGGAGAGTGCCCATATCTCAAGGTGGCTATCTCAAGTCCCTTTAAATTGTAACAAAGAGGGGTGCCTCGGTGGCTCAGTCAGTTAAGCGTCCGACTTCGGCTCAGGTCATGATCTGGTGGTTGGTGAGTTCGAGCCCCGCGTCAGGCTCTGTGCTGACAGCTCGGAGCTGGAGCCTGCTTCGGATTCTGTGTCTCCTTCTCTCTGCCCCTCCCCCACTCACGTTCTGTCTCTGTCTCTCAAAAATGAGTAAGTATTAAAAATTTTTTAAAAGGAAAGAAATTGTAACTAAGAGTGGGCAGAGCCAGAACCGTAGGATCAGAGGATCTCAGTTGGCACTTCCCAAATGTAAAATGTAGACACTAGGAATTGTTTAATCTGCAAGGAATTACTTCACCTTCCTGCGCCTATGCGTCTCTAGCTATACAGTTTGAAGGATTACACAGAGGTTTTAGAAGAATAATGGTGATAACTTTTGTGAAAACATGTAGTTAACTCTTGGCAAGATAGCGGAACAGCTTGGAGAATTTCCTCTAAGGTGTAATTGTTAGCAGTTCACCGCAGTCCGTGCAGCCGTGGAAGGCGATACACGGGTGATGCAGCAGACGGGGCACCCAAAACAACAGTGGTGGTGGCCGTGGTCATAACCGTTATTGTAAACATGCGCTGAGAAGGTGCCATTCACAAAAATCCAACCTGCGTAAATCTGAAGGATCGAATCGGCTTTGTTCACCGATTTACGAATCGGGCAGCGTCCTGTTCCGGAGGTAGAGGGGAGCTCCAAAGAGCTCCGGGAAAGGAAAGGTGTGTCAAGGCAGAGAGGAAGCAGAAAAAAAGGAAATGGGTAGCCAGGAATCCATTCCTCGAGGCAAGGTCACCCTCCGACGGGGAACAGAAAGGGGGTCTTTCAGTCAAGTTCCTGGTGCTGAGCAGGGAAGTCCCATGTTGACCAGTTCAAGGCTACGCTTCTGGGAAGTTGTAGGTTAGATGTTAAGTCTTGGTTTACAGACTTGGGGTCTTAACGTCAATGACACCATTTGGGTCCTGAGGTTTCCTTTTTTTTTTTAAAGCTTATTTATTCATTTCGAGAGAGACAGAGAGAGCACAAGAGGGGGAGGGGCAGAGAGAGAGAGAGAGAGAGAGAGAGAGAGAGAATCCCAAGCAGGCTCTGCACTCAGTGCAGAGACCTCACCACCGTGAGATCACGACCTGAGCTGAAATCAAGAGTCAGACGCTCAACTGACTGAGCCCCCCAGGCGCCGTGAGGTTTCCTTTTTAACAGCACTGCGGTAATTGCTTCTCTAGTATATCTCACTCCGTTTCCCAGGGACCCAGGAGGAGGGCATGATAATTGCTCCTTATCCTGCAGATGAAGGCTGAAGTTCAGAGAGGTTAATTCTGTTGCCTAAACTCACACGGGTGGTAAGCGCGCAGGGGGGAGTGAGCCTGCTGTTCCTGGCGGGCACCGGTCTCGATGTACTTACAGCTCTGTCACTGCAAGGATGCCACCATTGCTGTGGCCTGGACACCGCATCGTTCAGTGACAATAAAATCATGGCGTCAGAGATCCCAGAGTGCTGGGGCTTGCTGCCTGTCGCTCCGGGAGGCCTCGTGCTTCAGGTCTCGGGGCTTGTGTCATAACAACACCTTTGCGCGTCTCCAATGGCACCTGCAGCCAGCTGCTCATGTGGTGACACACAATTTCCAGGTTCCAGAACAGGTGGCTTTCACCGCCCGTTTATCAGCAGACGCATCCATTGTGCAGGTGCACCTGCTGTTTCCGAGGACTCTTAGGCCGAATCCTTTTAAAAAAGAAGGAACATTATGCCAAGCGGAAAATTCTCCCGCCCTCATTTGGAGGTCTCACAGACACAGGTTTTCCGAAATGGGCTTTTGCGTGTGGGGGAAGAAAGGGAGGGGACTTGGCCTTGGCGAACCGGAAAGATGGCTGCCATCCACGCAACAGAAAACTGGGTATAAAGGAAGAGGTGTTGGTAACCGCTGAGCACGCGCTCGACTTCTGGCATCCCGTCGGAGTGGGACGTTTTTGCTTGAGAACCTTCCAATGGTCCTCACATCAACCGTGGCAGGTTGTATTTTGGTCAGGAGTTTCTAGGGTATGCTGTAGTTAACCAGTCAACCCTAAAATCTCAGTGGTTTCCCTCAATGGCGGTCTATGTGTCACTCAGGCTAAGGGTCCAGTTTACATCGGCAAGGAGTTCTGCTCCACATGGTCACTCAGGGACCCAGGGGCATGGATGCTGTCGCCGTGTGGCCCCCACTGTTGCTGTATCACGGGAAGCAAGAGCTGGAGAGATATGCGCGGGCTTTAAAGAAAATCAGCAAAATTAACATGCAGTGTTGTTAGTTTCAAGGGTACAGTATAGTGATTCAAGAATTTTATCCGTAAATGTACGGATGACTCATCATGGTAAATGTAATCTTAATCCCTTTCACCTGTTTCATCCACCCCCCTCCCCCCCCTCCTCCCCTCTGACAGCCACCAATCTGTCCTCTATATTTAAGAGTCTGGATTTTGTTTGTTTGTTTGCCTTTTTTCTTTCTCTCTTTCTTTTATTCCTTAAATTCCACATGAGTGAAATCATATGGTGTCTGTCTTTCTCTGCCTTATTCGACTTAGCACTATAACTCTCTTGATCCATCCATGAAGTTGCAAATGGCAAGATTTCCTTCTTTTTTATGGCTGAGTAATATTCCATTGTCTGTACATAAAGAACTTCTACAATTCAACATCAAAAAAACAAGTAACCCAATTAAAAATGGGCAGAAGTCGCGGGGGTCTGGGTGGCTCAGCCGGTTGAGCATCCGACTGTTGCTTTCGGCTCAGGTCATGATCTCAGGGTTCTTGGGATCGAGCTCTGAGTCAGAGCTGCACTCACAGCATGGAGTCTGGTTGGGATTCTCTCTCTTCCTCTCTCTCTACCCCTCCCAATTTGCACTCTCTCTCTCAAACTAAATAAATAAACGTTAAACATGGGCAGAAGACAGGAAAAGCCATTTCTCCAAAGAAGACATATGGGTGGCCAACAGAACACGAAAAGATGCTCAACATCTTTTATCGACATCAGTTATCATCAGAGAAATGCGAATCAAAACCACAATGAGATACCACCTCTCATCTTTCAGAGTGGCCAAAACCAACAACACAAGAAACGACAGGTGTTGGCGAGGATGCGGAGAAAAACGAACCCTCTTGCGCTGCTGGTGGGAATGCAAACTGGTGCAGCCGCTCTGGAAAACAGTACGGAGGTTCCTCAAGAAGTTAGAGACAGAACTACCCTACCATCCAGCCATTGCACTACTAGGTGTTTACCGAAAGGAAACGAAAACACTAATTCAAAAAGACACGTGCACACACTGGCTTTTAAATGCCTCAGCAGGAAGTGACACATCCTTTCCACTCACAGCGCACTGGCCAGGATTAATTACACACCCGGCCTGACCGTAAGAAGGCTGGGAAATGAGTGGCGAGTGGGAAAACACTGATATTTGGCGGTAAGTGTTTCCGACGCAAGTGGGTGTTTGACTCCTCCATTTTACAGAGGGAGAAACTATAGACCCAAGATGTTATTTGACTTATCCAAGGTCACATCGTTCTTATTCAGCAAAAAGGGGTGTTGAGAATGTATCTTCTGAGCTCCAAACAGCGATCATTTAACTTCTTTACAAGGTCTCCCCAGAGTGCCTGGTCAAGAATCCTGATACGTTGTCTGGATGGGTCCTTGGATGCCACTTAGGTATTAATCAATTTGTGTAGGTTGTGTATCAGTCAGGATTCAGCCAGAGGAGTAGAACCATAGATTGTGTGTGTGTGTGTGTGTGTGTGCATGCGTGTGTGTGTACGTGTGCATATATACGTACGCATATTCTGTGGTGTGGTTATGAAATAGTTATCAGTGTATACGTCTGTCTCCCATACTATCTTGTTACAGGGTGAGCCCCAAAAGGAAGGAATCATGTCTGGTATATATTTAAGGGATTTGTTGGGAAGTTGGCTGGTGTAACCGTGGACACTGACGAGGCAGTCTCTGTAGGCTGCTTGATGTGGGACCCTGAGGTCTACACAGCAGGCAACGGGAATCAAAGACTGCAAGCAGGCCGGAACCCATGAGTGTGAGTTGGAAAGGTATGAGAATGGTTTGAAACTCACCCATCAGGAGCTTCAGATGGGACACGCCCACACCCAGAAGCATAAAAAATAAGGAAAGAGGGAAGACAAAAGGACTTTGCCTCACTGTCTGCCCCACTTGCAATGACCTCCCTGTAAGCCTCTCTTGTCAGTTCCCCCCAAGTTCTAACCAACACTTACCAGGAATAACTTCATTCATTCCAAATGCGTCTATTCGCTGAGTATAGTCGGAGTTCTTAGTCTGTGTCAAGCACGATTCTAAGCACTGAAGGGATAGCAGCGAGGCATGCAGATAAGATCCCTGCTTCTAAATAGGGGTAGTAGAGAATACACAAGAATTATTTAAATGAAGAATCAAATGAGGAATTTAAACAAGATAATTGGAAACAAATAGAATGATGCGATATTTTATTTTGAGTCGCTAATCTCAAGAGAATTCACGTTGTCATCTCATCTGTGCACCTTATAAAGTGTCCCATTATGTGAGGTTATGGTTTGGTGCCCGAGTTCTGAACGCTCCCATAACAGACAACCCCACGTATCTTACCGGAGAGAATCAGGACGCTGCTAAATTTTCATTAGTTCTATTCACTTGGGGTCTGATCAGCATTAATGTTGTTCAAGGGGGAACGTCTCCAAGTTCATGGCTTGTTGGTAACCCTTCTTGCAGTGCTGTGACATTGAGCGTTTTTAACAGTCCTCAGTTTGTACAAGCTTTTCATTCCAGCTTTTAATTTCCCGGGTGAATATACGATATCCAGCTGAACGGATGCCACAGAGTGAAGATGTCTCAACAAGGATGTTGGGGAACCAGTGGAAATCCAGTTTGTGTGAAAGAGGCAGAAACACGTCCTTTTCTTCAATCAGATACTTTCTGCTCCAGTGTGAGGCTTGGGCGGTAGTTTTCAACCAAGGGGATTCTGTCCCCCAGGGGGTATTTTGCAATGTCTGGAGACATTCTTTTGTTTTCCACAGCTGAGGGCAGGGGTACAGCTGGCTTGTAGTGAGTAGAGGCCACGGATGCCCTCCAGACATCCAGTGACGTGCGGGACAGTTCCCCGCGGTAAGGATGATCTGGCCCCAAAACATCAGTAGGGCTGACCTTGAAAAAACCCTGGGCCGGGGAGTACTTGCGTGCTTTCCTATGAGATCAGGAGCCCAGGAGACCACCTTGCACGTGAAAATCCAAAGTTCTCCATAAAACTAAGAAGACTCATCTGTACATTTTCATTAGAACAAGAAGCCGTGAATCCCTTCATTAGAGAAGGAGCTGCTGCCTCCCGGCAAGAAGCTATGGTCGTTTGTTGAGGATGAGGCATTGCCAGGGGGCTCTGAATCTGCAGGCTCTTAACAGTGCATTTAACTAATGGCATTCCAGTCCCTCTCTGTCTTCTCCCTTCTGCGACTCTTCCCGAGATTCGCAAGGCTGGGGAGGCTGGGAGATGATCCAGGTGTCTGGTGGGAGGCGGTGGAGGAGAAGGACCAGACGGTTTTGTGTCTTGCCCTTGTTCTTTGACCCCGAATAGGGAGGCTTGATGGGGAAGATCTTTAGTTCCCGGCCCCTGGCCCCTTCTCTTCCTCCAAATCCTTTGTTGCATGCTGACACCGGCTTTGCCCCGGGGAGATTCACAGAATAGAAGAATGGCAGAGAAGAGGGAATTTACAGATGATCTCGCACCGTGTCTCCTAAAACGTGAGACAAATTACCGGTGGCACAGAGATGACTAGAGATGTGTTGCGGATGCAGCAAAAATGTCATTTTGAGAAGACTATTTGATGGCAGGTGTCGAGGATTTTTGTCCTGCCTTTTCCCTTTGCCTGGGATGCTCTTTGTCTGGATCTTTCTATGTTCGGCCTTCTCTCCCCTCTCAAAAGCCTCAGAGAGACCTTCCCTGACCACCCACGCTAAAGTAAAGTAGTGCCCCACGCACACACTCGTACACACCCTTCTGGATTTCATTGCCCTGGTTATTTTCTTGGTAACCCTTCGCCCTAGCTAAAATCTTATTATTCAGTTATTTATTATGCCGGCCATCCTCCCCTGCCCTATGAGAATCAAGGACCATGAAGACGGACGCCATCTTTGCTTGGCTTAAAGGTGCACCTCCAGGACCCATAACCGTGTATGTGCTCATCCTAAACCTGTTGCAGTCAGTTACCGTAACCTCCAATCTTCCGATTAAGTCAGAGCGCATTTCCCTTTGTAGCTAAACCAGGAGACTGCGTCCCTCCCTCCAACGTCGCCCCACTCCGCTGGGGGAGGAGTTGTCATAGGGGGCGGATGGGGAGTAAGGAAAGGAGGGTGTAGGAGGCCGGGAGGCAGAGCAGAGACCGGGGACGCGAGGGCTTCCGGCTTTGAGGAGCTGCCCCCGGCCTGCCCCGGGTGAGAGAGGTTTCCAGCTGCTGTGGGAGGCCCGAGTCGGTGAGAGTCCTGGTAAGATGAGGCTTAGCCGCTGTCTTGCAAACCTGCCTGTTCCTGGGGCGCCGGTGGGCAGACGCTTGCTAACTGACATTCAGCGTCTAATTGCCTCCCTCCTGGATCCGGAGAGCCGCAGTTTTCCCCGACTGTGAGGAAGCCTTCCAAAGCAGCAGAGCCGGCCAGCAGATGAAACGTAAAAACCCTTTTCCTCTGGAGAACGGCCTCCACCAGAACCCGGGGCTGTGCCCCGATTCAGAAGACACGTCTGGAAGCAAAGCAGGCCGGAGCCTGTTAGGTGCTTTGCCCCGTGCAGTGGTTGAAACTACAAAGACGCCCTCGTGGATTTAAGGGGTTGGTTAAGGCACAGTCGTCCTGTTGAAGACCTACTGAGTGCCAGGCTGTTCACGGCTCACACACACACACATGCAGCCACGTGTACGTGAAAGACGCACACGAACACCGGGGCACAAATAGCTTTTTATTGACGGATAGCATTTGCAAATGCTATTCCAAAAAGGGTTTGCTGCGTCTTGCGCAAAAGACGCCTGTAGCACGAGTAACAAAACGGGAACAAGGTCAGGCAAGAGTCCCTAGCGGTGAGAAGGGTCTCTGGGCCAAGCACGTGCCCAGTCTTCTAGACCAGCATCTCCGTGATCACAAAGGTTGTTTTTTAAAGGAAGCAGCGGGGAGGGGACGTGAACCCTGGGGTCTGAAAAGCCTGGTTGAGCTCCAAGCTCCCCAACTCGCCTGTATATAAAAGGACCCCATGTGTTTTAGCATTCTTACCTTTAAACCAGGATTGCTTTCACTCCCTCTGAGCTCTAAGAATTAAAGGTGTTGACAGGACGGATGGGACAGGTTTGCAATTGTTGCAAGCTTTTTTTCATCCAGTTTTCTGTCTATTTAAAACATTTGACTGTTTGAAATTTTTTTTTAATTTTATTTAGGAAAAAAGAGAGAGAGCAGGGGAGAGGGGCAAAAGGAGAGAGAGAGAGAGAGAGAGAGAGAGAGAGAGAGAGAGAGTCCTAAGCAGGCTCCACACTCAGTGGGCAGAGCCTGACTCGGGGCTCAATCCCACAACCCTGGGATCCTGACCTGAGCCGAAATCAACAGGCAGACGCTCAACTGACTGAGCCACTCAGGTTCCCCAAACTCCTGACAGTTTTAAAGCATCATCAGATATTTATTGAAGTACTATGTGCGGGTTTCTTCTTTTTTTTTAATTTTTTTCATGTTTATTTATTTTTGAGAGAGAAAGGGAAAGAGTGCGAGTGTGGGATGGTCAGAGAAATTCTGAAGCAGGCTCCGGGCTCTGAGATGTCAGCACAGAGCACGATGCAGGGCTTGAACTCCCCGGGCACCCACGCCAGAAAATTGGGAACTGCGCTGACCTCTTTCTTTCTTCACGTGCAGCCAACCAAAGCCCCAAGTTCTGCAGATTCTGGAACTCCTTGGTATGCATATGTTTCACTTCCTAGTTTCCCCACATTGTGTTAGAACAGCTTAAGAGCTGATTCAAGAGGTATTTTTATATGATTCAGGAATTTTGCCTCCTCGACAAAAATCAGACAAATGGATGGCATCATTGCTAAGAAGGTGAGCGTGGGGGACAGAATGACCCTTGTTTTAATCCCAGCCCGGCCACCGAGTAATCGTGTGACATTAGCCACCTTCCTTGGCATCTCTGGGTCTCAGTTTCCTCATCTCGACAGCAAGGCTGATAGGGACCTCACACCCCCATGGCACGTATTCTGTGCTGGACATGTTCCAAGTGCTACATGTGGATTAACCCCTCTCACCCCTCGCAGCAGGTGTCTGAGATAGGAACTATGATCAGCCGAGTTCACGGGTAGGTAAACTGAGGCTGCAGACGTGAGGCTGCCTGAGCCCATTCAGCTAGTCAGCGACAGAGCTGGCTTCCAGCCCAGACGCTCTGGCGTCCTTGCTCTTAACCACCTTTAGGAGCTTTGCGTTCAGGGGCTGGTAAGAGGATTCCGGTCAGGCACAGCGCCTGGTACATGAAAATGCTTGGTAATGAACATGCCCCAGAAAATGGGTTTATGGTCTCACGAGGAACGCAGGGTTTCGGTGGTTCCCGTTTCCCCAAGGGTGGAGATTCTTACTAGTTTCGCCTCTTGATCGTGTTCTTTGGGAAACTACGGCTGATAAATTGTTGCACATCCCCGACCAGGGTCTGAGATTTGGTTACTGCGCCTGCTCTGCCGTCTCCGGTGGTGATCAAGCCTGTCTTTTTTTTTTGGGGGGGGGGGGGGTAATTAACTGCACCATATGGATTCAGCTGACCTGGACTCTTTCCTCCCCACTGAGCTTGGGGAAGCCTGCGTCACTTGCCCCCCGTGTTCCTCGAGGATAACCAACAAATACAATGTTGTCGATGAGCATGTCAAGCATTTTGGCGGTTCCCGGCTTCGTGTTTGGATCCATCCGCTCCCTTATTGACTCATTCAAGAAATGTTAGCCGAGCGCCAACTCCTTGCTGGGGACTATTGCCCTGTCCTTCCCATGGTCCCTGACGGTCCCCTTGATCTCTGTGTTTAGCTGTCCTGGCAGATGCTATTGGAACTTTGTTAGGTACCCCTTCTCTGATACCCGGAAGACGTAGGAAGCTCTCCTCTTCGTGAAATGCATCCCGGTGGCATGTTACAATTATTTGTTGCAGATCATGCTTCTCCCAGTTTGGCTTTCTGGTTTAAATTCCTAGATCCTCTCTTCGCTCTGCCAGCACAGCAAGGAGACTCCCCCTTGCTCCTCCTTTGTGACTTGGAGTGGAAGCCCGCAATGTACTTTATGAAGGACACGGGATAATAACACCATCGCTGATAATGCTAAAGATAGCTTTTAATGAATCTTGTTTCTGGGTATTATTGGAAGCATTGGCGCTGGCGAGAGAGACCTTTTCAAGCTCCAAGAATTTCACATTTGCAGACTTCTACAGCGCTGGGAGGGTTGTTTAGTCCTGGCTTAAAAAAAACATCTCCTTTGACAAGAGCTGGTCTAATTTGTTAAACTGGTTGCTTTTGTCTTTCTGGTTTTATGATTAAAAAAAAAAAAAAAAAGTCTGTATACTTTCCTGGGTGCAAAACTCGCCAAGGTGCATTTCATTTTCTTTTTTCTTCTTCTTCTTTTTCTCTTCCCCCCACCCCTTCCTTGGCTGTTGACAGCCTGTGCTGCTGAGTGCAAAAATGAAGGCTGCTTTCTTATTAAAATGCACAGAGCCTCCGAGGTAGGCACTGGAGTTTTGCTGGTGCACTGTCTCACTCGCAGAGGATTCTGGTGAGATGGGTGTGGCTTGCCTACTGCAATGATCCTTACTGAGCCCATTCGGAAGGTGCCCTCTGCTCCATGGTGCCCAGCGGGTACCAGCTGCTCTGACATAGGGACTCCGTGAACGGAGAAATATCGTGCCCCCTTTTGTAGATGAAGACACAGTCTTGCTTATTATTTTATTCACTTATTCAATAGATGTTTGTTGAGGGCCTACCGTATGCTGGGCGTCATTCTAGGCTCTGGCAATACAACAATGAACAAAACAGACAGCAATCCCTGCCCATGAAAAACATGTTTTTAATGTTTATTTATTTTTGAGAGACAGAGAGAGAGAGACAGAGAGAGAGAGAGCGTGAGCAGGGGAGGGGCAGAGAGAGAAAGTGGGAGACACAATCCGAAGCAGGCTCCAGGCTCTGAGCTGTCAACACAGAGCCCGATGCGGGGCTCGAACTCACGGACCGCGAGATCGTGACCTGAGCTGACCGATGGAGCCACCCAGGCGGCCCTAGGAGGAGCTTAACTTTTAGTGGAGGGAGGGCAGAATCCAAATGATTAGTACGTATTATATCTGATAGTGATGAGGGTTATGGAAAAAACTGAAAGCAAAAAAGTACGGGGGCAGATACGGGGGGTTGCAATTTTATGGAGAATGGTTAAGGAAAGCCTCACTAAAACAAAAGCATTTAGGGGCGCCTGAGTGGCTCAGTTGGTTAAGCGTCCGGCTTTGGCTCAGGTCATGATCTTGTGGTCCGTGAGTTCGAGCCCCACCTTGGGCTCTGTGCTGACAGCTCAGAGCCTGGAGCCTGCTTCAGATTCTGTGTCTCCCTCTCTCTCTCTGCCCCTCCCCCGCTTACACTCTGTGTCTCTCTGTCTCTCAAAAATAAACATTAAAACAAGAGCATTTGAACAGACTTGAGGGAAATGAGAGTTGGCCTTATTTCTGGGCAAAGGAATCCTTAACTGCAAAGGCCCTGGGGCCGGCATGCTTGACATGCTGAGAGCAACAACTCCAGAGGGGCTGGAGCCAGGTGAGCAAGGAAAGTGCCGTGTGATGAGGTCGGGGACTTGATCCAGGTCATTCAGGGCTTTGGAGGCCACAGTGAAGATTTGGGCTTTTATGTTGAGAGAGGCAGCGGGGCATTGGCAGGTTTTAACAGAGAAGTGCTATGACTTGACCCACACAGGTTGCAACCGGAATTCAGGTCCTTCTACTCTAAAGCCAGCATTTTCCCGGATTCTGATGCTGCTTCTCTCTCTTTACATTTCAGTATAATGTTTTGGGTCTATACCTGTGTATCAGGCTGAAGCCTGATCTTTGGAGTAACCACGTAGTTCTTACATGATATAAGAACTCAGCAAAGACTCATGGAATAGACTGATTTCTGTACCTAGGGGGGAAAAGAAGGAATAGCTTTATTAAGAAGCGATTTAAAAAAAACTTTATTATTTATATATATTTTTATATATATTTATATTTTATATAAATTTGTATATATTATATATAATATATATTTATATATTTAAATATATATTATATGTAATATATATTATATCATATATATATAATTATATATATTTATATATATATAAATATATATATTTATATATAATATAAACATTACATATTTAAATATATATTATATGTAATATATATTTATATATTTATATATATTATATATTTATATATATAACAGCTTTTTTCCTTTCTATACATTTTCTTGAAGTATTTTTTACCTGCAGGTGAAATTCAGGTAAATAATCATGCCAGGGTAATCATTCTGTATTTGTGCTTTAAAATTTAATATTGGAACATAAACGTTTCCCCACATGTCTGTAGATCTTCGGTACTGAGCTTTTAAAGAGCTCATTAGTAGGACTTTATCAGGATGCGCCATTATTTATTTTACTAGTTCAATATTCTGGCCACTTAAAAGCCTTCCAGGTCTGTTTATTTTGTTTGTCTTGGCCATATAGATAATGCAGCAATGGACATCTCCGTGCGTGCAGCTTTTGACATTTTTTAATGTCCATTTATTTTTTAGAGAGAGAGAGTGAGAGAGCGCACATGCACACAAGCAGGGGAGGGGCAGAGAGAGAGAGGGAGACTGAGGATCGCAAAGAGTCCCGTACGGGGCTCGCACTCCCGAACCGCAAGATCATGACCTGAACCAAAGTCAGACGCTTAACAGCTAAGCGACCGAGCCCCCCAGGCGCCCCCAGCTTTTGATTTTAATGCTTCGTTCCCCGGATCGACATTCCCAGAATCGAGACTCTTGGGTGGAAGTGTGCCAACAGCTTTAGAGTTACCGGTCACCATCGTTCATGGTTTTTCCCGGTGATGACGGCAGGAGTCGGGACGTGTGCGGATCCCAGTTTGCCTTCCCAGGTCAGGCAAGTGAGATCGTCTTGCCTCCAGCCACGTCCTAGGAAGAGCGCTAAGCCTCAAGGATACAGAACCCAGTGTTTCAGAACCTTGTAGACAGCCACGTGGGTGTGTCCCCTGAAAGTGGAGAATTTCAGGCTCTGCTCCGCCCCAGTAGGAGGAAAATGTATCCTTTGTCCAACGTCTATTGTTGGCCTGTGTTCTCGTGTGTATTTCAAGAGAGGAGAGCAAGCCACAGAGAGATCAGTAACTTGCCCCCGCCCCGGTTCCAGTTAACCGCAAGGACGAGGCAGATTCCAGCCGGGTCCTCAGACTTTGTCCTCCACACCACCCTGCAGCCCACGGTGAGGCGTTGTCTCGCCCCTCAAGGAGCTCGATGCGTGTAAGTGTAATATCTGCACAATTTTATGACAGGTTATGATACAGACATGTTACTGGATCAGAGGCAGCACCCAGGACAGAATAATTAAATCTCTCACGGTGGGTCAGAAAAGACTTCCCGGGTGGCTCAGCCAGTTAAGCGTCCAAATCTTGATTTCGCTCAAGTCACAATCTCACGGTTCGCAGGATCAAGTCCTGAGTCGGGCTCTGTGCTGAGAGTGAGGAGCCTGCTTGGGATTCTCTCTCTCCTTCTCTCTCTCTCTGCACCACCACCCCCCGAAAATAAATAAACTATTCTAAAAGGAAAAGATTTCACCCACAAAAAAGGTGACACGGGAGGACAGGAATTTTTCCGGAGAGAGAAAATGCGAGAAAGCATTTCAGAAAAGAGAACACAGGGTGCAAAATCCCGGAGGCAGAGGATAACATGACATACATGGAAAAGCCCAGAAATGTGGCGAGGAGGCATGGTGCAGGCAAAGGGTCGGAAGCTCAGGCCGGTGGCCAGAGAGGGACCCACCAGAGCGGATGCCATAATGGGGGGTTTGCCTTCGATATCGTAAGTCCGTTATTCTGTCTTGGCCCCGCCTCAGGGTCGCCTGGGCGGTTTTGGTTTTATGTTTCGCGGTTTGTCTTTATTTTTTTTTTTTTTTTTTTTTTTCAACGTTTATTTATTTTTGGGACAGAGAGAGAGAGACAGAGCATGAACGGGGGAGGGGCAGAGAGAGAGGGAGACACAGAATCGGAAACAGGCTCCAGGCTCTGAGCCGTCAGCCCAGAGCCCGACGCGGGGCTCGAACTCACGGACCTCGAGATCGTGACCTGGCTGAAGTCGGACGCTTAACCGACTGCGCCACCCAGGCGCCCCGCGGTTTGTCTTTAAATATGAATTCTAGTCCAGTCGGATTAGAATCTATGCACGAGGGGCCTGGGGTGAATGCACGTGATGTCAAGGTTGAAAACTATGATGAGAAGAGACATTCGCATATTGTCAAATACAGAATCAAGTCCATACCCTTTATAAGACGTATGAGAACAGGAAGGAGTATCAGAAGGAGATCAGGGATACAGCCCCTCCAGGGTCAAGGTGAGGGTGTATTGCGGGGCATGGGGAGATGTACAACCAGACATTAAAGTGTTGTAGGACATGATCATGAGGAGCCTTGGGAAGTCTCTGTGCCTTGAGATCTTATTTGAGGGTGATTTAATTGTCACCCTTCGGACAGTTAAATAAAATTCTCTGATGATGGGACCCAAGCATCAATATTGTTTTAAAGTCCCCGGGTGATCTCAGTGTGTAGCCAGGTTTGAGCTCTCGTGTTTTAGAACCTTGTAGACCAACAACATCAGTACATCCTGAGCACTTGCTGGAAATGGAGAATTTCAGCCTCCACCCCAGACCTTCCGAATCAGAATCCGTTCTGCAACAACATGCCTAGGTCATCTGTGTGCACATTAATAATCGATCACATTCTGTGTCTCCCTCTCTCTCTGCCCCTTCCCTGCTCATGTTCTGTCTCTCTCTGTCTCAAAAATAAATAAACATTAAAAAAATTTTTTTTTAATCGAGAAGCAGGGACACCTGGGTGGCTCAGTCAGTTGAGCGTCCGACCCTTGATTTCAGCATGATCCCGGGGTCGTGGGATAGAGCCCTACGTTGGGCTCGGTGCTGAGTGCGGAGCCTGCTTGAGATTCTCCCTCTCCTCTCTCTCTCTCTCTCTCTGCCCCTCTCCTTTGCTTGTACTTTCTGTCAAAAAAAAAAAAAAATTGAGAAGCACTATCCTAGAGATATTTTTTTTAATTTTTTTTAATGTTTATTTTTGAGACAGAGCGAGACAGAGCATGAACGGGGGAGGGGCAGAGAGAGCGGGGGAGGGGCAGAGAGAGAGGGAGACACAGAATCGGAAACAGGCTCCAGGCTCTGAGCCATCAGCCCAGAGCCCGACGCGGGGCTTGAACTCACGGACCTCGAGATCGTGACCTGAGCTGAAGTCGGAAGCTTAACCGACTGAGCCACCCAGGCGCCCCCTACTAGAGATATTTTTAAAAGCACTATCACTAACATGAGACTGCATAATTTTTGCAAAAACGAACTATTCTTTAGGTACATAATAAATACGCTAAATTCCCCGCGATTTGCAGTTGAACGATGCATGTTGTGTATGACTCCTTATATATTTCTCTGACCTTGCTTACGGCTGGATGAAATTGTAGGGGTCACAGTGGCCCATACCCGTAGACGATTGCATGCAGGTGGCCTGTTAAAGGGATTCCAGTTGTGCGTGAGCTGGCCTGGTTTTGCTTCTCTTCAGATTTTCTCCAGATGGGGGCGCTATAAGCATTTTCAACGGCCTGCTTCCGGCTGGAGCAGAATTAACATCCTTTGAGCACCGGCACTCAATATTGTAGCACATACAGGTCACGTGACATCAAAATGTTCCCCCCCCCCCCCCCGCCACCCCTGTTTCCAAATGCCCCCTAGGGGTTCAAGAACCCCGTACGTCAAAGAGAAGACTGGGTTTTTGCATCTAAATCTTCTGCAGGTGACTTTGTAGCTGAGTAGATCCGCCTGGCGTGTGTGTCGAGGGTCAGAGGCAGTAATAACACGTGCCTCGGCCGGAAGAAGTCTGTGCATTTGTGGGCGTGTGCATTGCGTCTGAGCAGGTGTGCACATCTATCACTGTACGTGTGTGTGTGTGTGTGTGTGTGTGTCTTTGTTGCTCTGAGCTTGGCCCAGACAGCGAGGTCACACGAAGGATCCCACACGAGAGACCACTGCCCACGTGAAGCCGCCCTGCACCTTCGTCGTCCTCATTTCTGCCCACGGTCTCAGCCCGGGACCAGCACACCCAGCATGTGCACACACCCAGACACACGCACACAACCCGTCAGATTCCATATAACAACCCTGAAAGGGAAGCTTGGGTCCAGTGTGCCGGGGGCGACCTTGAACGTGTTGCTTGTAATCCCCGGTTTGGAAAACGGGAAGGGTTTTCGCTGCAGGGATGGGACAAAGGGAGGCGCTAAACAGCAGAGAAAAGACCCTTCTCCTGGACTCCTGACCAGGCAAACCTCCCCAGGAAAGGAGAACTCCCCTTCCTCCCCCTGCGCCCAGCCCTGCTCCCTCCAGCCTCCCCAATCATTTCAGTCTCACCTTGTGTCACTTCTAACGTCTGAACTTCTAACATCTGAACTCCGCGCCTTGGCCTTGGGAAGCCCGGATGAGTCTTGCCTGCTGCTTACGGCTCTGCACTGAGCAAGTACTCGTGTCCTCTGAAGATGGGGGTGCTGGCAGGGCACTTCTCGATGTTTCTTTCACAAGAAGCTTCAAGTGTCCAGTTATCGTTGCATTCTGATCGTTCACAGGCTCTGAAACAAGAAACAGCTCCCTATCTTTTACAGGGAGCCTCAAAATAACACGCGCCCAGTAAGATAGAAAGTCAAGTAAACACCATTCACACACAAACACTCAGATTCACTTACGAGCCGGGGCAAGGAAGCACACAGAGGCTTTTCTGAAATGCCTTCTCTCTGCCGCACCAACGCAAGGACACGCCTAGAACCCCCGGGGCACCTACGTCGACAGAGGCCTGGATACTGTGGCGATACACGTGTGCAAACAGACATGGTCAGACCCAGGCACACGCCCCGCTGTGGACCCGTCCACTTCCCCGGGGGACCCAGGTTTTAGCCTGAACAACGCAAGCCACAGAGGATGTGCAGCATGGCCAGTCCCCTGGGGAGTGTGGACGAGAACGGTCTCAAACGGTCCCCTAGAATGACTCGTGGTTTGGAAACAGAAGAAGTTACATGTCAGTCACGGTGGCAAGAAAGCAGAGCTGGGAGAAGGTTCACAACCAACACAGCGGTAAGTTTTTAAACTTTCTTCCCCCCTTCCCTTTAAACGGTTATCTGTGAGCCGGGGGTTTGACCACAGGGCTGTGTTTTC
Organism: Lynx canadensis; assembly: GCF_007474595.2. Taxonomy (NCBI): domain Eukaryota; kingdom Metazoa; phylum Chordata; class Mammalia; order Carnivora; family Felidae; genus Lynx; species Lynx canadensis. Next base: position 21,128,035 of record NC_044318.1, read on the forward strand.
CTCGAAGTCTTTGTGGTTGCTATTGGTGTTATTAATTTGTGGACACAGGGAGAGCAGAGAGGTCCTCGGCGGTGGCAGGAAGTGCCTGGTTCTTGCTGGAAAAGCCTGTCAGGGTCATTTTTCCTGCTGAAAGCTGGGGGCTGCGGTTAACACTGGCTTCATTACACCTTCTCTCGGTTATTTATCGGGAAAGGGTGTGACAGGACTGAACTGGGGAAACGGGGGAGGGAGGGCAGAGATTCATCTGGGTAGAGAGACAAAGAGGAAGAGAGAGAAGCACAAAATGGTCTCCCGGTCCCCATTTCCAAATGCCGTCTGGGGATTTGGGGACCACCGCCTGAGAGACACAGAGCTTTGGAAAGGAAAGAAAGACAAAAACAGAAAAGCGATGGATGGCTGGGGGTGGGGGGACAATATGAGATGGAAAGAGAGACAGAGAAACGGAGAAAGGGAGACAGCAGACCCTGTGCCTGAGAATTGCTTACGAGACAGAGACGACGTGACGTGTTTGTGAAAGATCACGGTGGCGGGGAGATCGTGTATGTGTGCGTGCACGGGTGTGTACGTGTGTGTGCGTGTGTGCACGTGTACACGGGCACGTCTGCCTAAGAATAGAAGTGATGGCAGACAAACAAGGGCAGGGGAGAGGTGCAAACAAAGGAGCATGTTCAAAGGAAGAGAGAAAGCTCTAGAAATTCTGTGTGTGGGTATGAGTGTGTCTGTGAAAAGGAGACAGAGAGATAGGGGCCGACAGAGACAGAGGGACACAGAGAGGCAGAAGCTGTTGAATGACATCCACAAAGAACCTGCATCCAGTCCTTCCTGAATCCCATGTATTCTGACACTGACAGTTGTGTGAGCCAATAAATCCCTTGCTTCCCCTAGAATGAGCGGGATTTTCTGTCCGCTTCCGGCTAAAATGGTCTTGCTTACTCTCTGCAAGGTTCTTTCACATAGCCATGCTTGTGCCTAAGCATTTTTTTTTTAAACCTAGAATATCTTTCCTGCCCTTCCCTAACTGATGACCTCTTTTTCATCTAAGCACCAATTCAACTTTTTCAGTTAAGCTTTCCCAGCGTCCTTCCCCCCCACCTGCCCCCTGCAAACGACTTCTTCTTCTCCGTCCACTGGCATCTTACGTAAACCTTGGGGAAAACACGGATAGCATCGTGGGATAGAAATTGGTGTCTGTGTCTCCCACGTGAGACTGGGGCCGAAGTTAATTTCCTTTGTTTTCCCTGCTCCCTCAACTAGTGTGGCATCTGTGGCTTTTGAGCACACGTACCTCCCTCTTCCTCCCTCTTCTTCCCTCTTCTTCCTCTTTTTCCTTTCCTGGATGATTTCACCCGAAGCACAGAGTCTTACGAGAGTCACCAGAGAAGAAGTGGGTTCAGAAAATGTTAACAGTCCCCGACATCACAGAGGATAGCCTAGCGGGCTAACTGGGGTCCTGGTTTACCACAAGGAGCACACAGATGAGAAGTTGTGCGTCCCTGAAGGCCCATGAGAAACAAAGATCTATAGGAAATGCCAACTTGAACTTTAATGAAGCCCCGATTGGCAAACATTAAACCCAGCGCTGGTCCTGTGAGGAGCTGAGACTTGAAGGCTGAGTCCTCTAGCTCCTGAATCATTTTCTAGGGCAAGCCTCCATACTCAGACACGTCCAGGCAGGTTCACGGCCCAAATTTCTTGCTCCAATATTTCCAGTTACTTCGTTTGGGATTCGAATTTTGTCCCTCGTGTATTATGCCTTTTAGGACGTGTAATCCATCTAGGCTTTGGGCTGGAGCTGTTAATCTCAACTGTGGTTATTTCCCTTTCAGGACCTCCGACTTGGTCAGTGCCCAACGTGGCCCCCACGCCACATCCCTGCCTTCCTAGCTTGGAGGTAGAACAGAGCAGTCACTGCCCTCGATGGCCATTGTGCATCTTGTCGATCTCCCCCTTCTAAGGTAGATTTGGGATTTGAGCCGAAAGGTCATCACTGAATCGGCATAAGCAAGAGTACGGTTAACAACGCCCATCTGCCTCAGTGGCTCTGTGAGTATGAGTTAAGGTTGAAAGGGACGCTCACTACATGAACAAAAACCAGAGGAAGCTGATCGGTACGGAGAAATGGCCACCATGGGGGACCGAGGGGCTTCTGTTTCAACAGCTCCTTTTCTGTAAGGCCTGATCTACTTTGGTTCCCACCACGATTCCCATGAACCCACCAAGCAACCGTCCAATAAAATACAAGTCCCCATGCTGTCAGCACAGAGCCCGACACGGGGCTCAAACCCGTGAACCATGAGATCCTGACCTGAGCCCAAGCCGGACGCTTACCCGACTGAGCCACCCAGGCACCCCTGTTTCTGGTCTTTAAAACCAGAAGAACCAGGGCGAAAACTGCCAGCCAATGATAGCCACAGTGGTTACTCTTCAATCGGGAAGATAATGGTGACGATGGCGGCACGGAGGGTGGGAAGGAGGTGATCTTGGGGACTGGTAGGGACCTATACATTAGTGCAGAGTAGCATCTAGAGGAGATGACCAGTTTGCCAAGGCCGACTCTGGATTTTCTTCGGGGTTGTTGACACACCGTGTCCAAAGGGTCCAACGGTCCCCATCATCATTCTGAAACGGTGACAAGACCCCATAGTGAAGGAGCTGAGATGTAGGGGTCAGGAAAACCATTGGTTAAAAACCCCAGAAAAATCTTCCCAGAGCATGTTTCCAGTCCCGAAGGGGGTCGTCAATGGGAGGCAGTTCAGGGCAAGAGATGGTCTAGTTACCAGGATGTTAGAATTCACCATGGCGGGAGGCGACGGACAGTAAGACAGGGATCAAGACAGAATGCTGGATCTTACAGTGTGAGCCAGAAGAGTTGAAGGAGGGAGAGGTAGGTACGACATGACCCTCGGTTATTAGGAGGCCACTGAGTTGTCTTGGACAGCCTAGAAATACTAGGCCAACATTGGCCCTGAAGGAGGTTGTAGCAGCAACATAAGAGATGGTTCCGGAGTCGCCCGGTTCCAGAGTTTGGTCGGGTGAACTGAACCCTAAGACTCCCCTATCCAGGGATGAACTTGCCATTAGAGCAAATGAAGAGGAAGGGAGGCGTCCGTGCGTAGTCAGGCTGACCAGGCAAGGTCTTAAAACTTCATAAGCGACAGAAACTAGAGCTCTACGTGGCTTGGCATGCCTTGCCCTTCCTTTCTGGAAGATTCTAACAATTCTACAAGAGCCTCTGCTTTCTGTGATTAAAAAGCGAGCTATCAGAGCGAGAATGCAGTCAACAATGCCCATCTGCCGCCAGGCCCTGCCCTTTCCCATCTGGAAAACAGCATTTCTGAGCCCAGAATGCAGTCGGATAGATTTGTTTAACTTGCCGAACCTCGGTTCATGGGATTGTGCATTTGAATTTTATAATATGGAAAATTAATTTCTTAAGTTATTAGGACAGAAAATTCAATAGGATTAATTCTCCTCGTTCAAAAATAATCAGAGGTCACCATGGCAACGCACATCAATGGAGCAGTACACAATGAATGAATCATTTCCCTGTGTTTGGCTGTTTATTCGGGGCCTCTCCCCTCTCTGCCCTGGTGGCATTTGTAAGGGTGGGTGAATCCCCGGGGTCTCTGCCACTAAGGAGCACGGGTCAGGGTGGTTGTATCCGAGATCCGCCCAGGTAGAAGGGCAAGTCTGGCCTGGAAGCAGTTTCCTTTGGCTTATGTCCTCATCCCCAAGGAATTAAAGGGTGAGCTTTGGAGAACATACCAGCTCTTTCTCCAGATTCACGAGCAGGCTGTGGAAATGAAACCAGCAATGGCAAGGATTCAGGTCATTTACTGGATGCCAAATGCAACTCCTTGGAAATTGGAGAAAAACAGGCTTCTAACTTTGCTAAGAGGGATTTGCAAGGTCGAATGGTTCTGGCTGGCTGATGTGAGAAGGCCAAGGGACGATGATCCCCTTTCCTGTTCGGTTTTGCCTGGATTGAGCGGAGACAGGGGAGGATTTCTCTGGATCCCAAGTTCCATTTTCAAGAAGGGCTGTGTAGCTGCATTAGGGAAAGCTTTGCCTCTACAGTTAGCCAGTCTGGGTCGGCGTGCCAGTCCCACCACTTTCTAACCTTGGGAAATGGATTTCTCTGATGCTTGGCCTGGCCACCCGTAAACAGGGGTGTGCGTGCACGCGTGCACAGAGGATGAGGTCATTGTACAGATCCCACGAGATGATGGATGTGAGACCCTTAGCGTGGTGTCAGGCACATGGTAAGCATTTGCTTCTCCTTCGGATGGGAGTGTGAACTGAGGGGAATACATATGGATTTCTCAAACTCTTGATTGAAACGGTAGGAATGGTCCAGAAGAGGCAACGGGAGAGAGGAAGGGTAGTTCCTACCTTTTGCCCCACCTGTCATTTACATCTAAGTTGGAGAATGCAGGCACACCCTTACAGCACTCTCAGGAAATATGGCTTAGTTTGTTACTCACATCTCGAAATAAATAAAGAGACCCTGAGATTCTGGGTATCTCCAAACACACCGCGAGTCGTTAGAGGGAAGGTTCTCCCAGAGCACACATGGATAGGCTGAGCTCCGGATGAGGAAGGACATCCCTCCACTGCCCTTGTCCCTTGTCCTGCCTGACTTGGAGTCTCATTTTGGTTCTGTGAGTAGGGCCTTTAAGGGGATTTGGAGCACGTGGAGAGAACAATCCGAATGCATATCAAAGGAAGAGTGGTAGTAAGGTCCTGGAACGAAATCAACCAGACAATCGATTGATATAATTGAGTCTTTTTTTTTTTTTTTTTTTTTTTTTTTTTTTATGGCTCAAAGAATTGTCATGGAGCAAATGTGACCTACAAGGGGAGGGAAATTTTAGGCTTTGCTCCCCTTGACTGCCTTGACTCTGCGTACCTTCTTCCTGGTTCCGTATCCCTGCCCAATGCAGCAGAAGTTGATATCCCGACCTGCCTCTGGGGCCTGGTAGGTGGGTTCAGTGCGTTGTAGCAGATGCAGCTTATCCATGATGCTGTGGCTTCCCTTGATCCCTCTTTTCGTCTAAATGTGTAAGCTAAGTCAAGGACCCCCTTGGAACCCTGCCCTTTTGTCCTTCTGACTCAGCATCCGGGAATGGACTGGACGATCCAGGCCTGCTTGGGACTTGCCGTCACACTTAGGCTGTGTGTGACCTCTCAGGTCCTGAAACAAATGCAATTCCACTGGCATGGCTCAAATATTTAATAAGGGGATTGTTTATGGAGATGTGAGCAGGGGAGAGGAACCACCAAGAGATAACGAGGCACCAGGGAACTAGCAAAAAGGGAAACCAACACCACCACCCCCCACACACACACACACACATCAGAAGGTGCAAGGTGAGAAAAGGGTTTTATGGAGTTCAGCAAGATGTGGACCCACGGAGAAGGCGGGCACCCCAATAGGAGCCATAGATAGGCTGGACCTCGGCAAGTATGGAAGCACCAAGGCAGGGAGAAGCAGAGGAAAATAGCCCAGCCCCTTTCCTCTCCTACACTCTGAGTTCCGGCAAGTGTAGTCGTCATTAAAGTCTTTCAGTAGCTGTGACAGGGAAGAGGGAAAGAGAGAGAGAGAGAGAGAGAGGGAGAGAATTGGCTTGCTTATTTACATATGGACCAAAGCATAGAAGTGGCCCAATGGATTGAAGTTACAAAAAGGCAGGTTTTAGTTTTAGCTGGAAGAGGGTCGGTAAAAAGAGTCTGGGTGACGGGGTCTGTAGGCGCAGCCTCCTGGAGGACCAGGCATGGCTTGGAGGGCTGAAGGCTGGATGGGATGGGGCAGACACTAAGGAACCAGCAGAGAGTCTTCCAGAAGGCTGTTTTCCTAATGTTACATTTCTGGGAAGAAGGGCGTGGTGGTTAATTTTGTGTGCCAACACTTAGTGGTATTGCTTAATGGCTTTAATAACAGGAAAACATTATTTCAGGCTGTGTCTGCGAGGGTGTTTCCAGAAGAGATTAGCATTTGGATCGGTAGACTGAGTACAGAAGATCACCCTCCCCGGGGCAGGTGGGAAGCATCCCATCTGTGAAGAGCCTGAATGTAACAGAAAAGAGGAAAGGTGAATTTGCTCTCTTCGCTCGAGCTGGGACAACCATCGTCTCCTGGCCTCGGACATCAGAGCTCCCGGTTCCTGAGCCTTCTGACTCAAGACTGGGACCCCCGCCATCAGCGCCCTAATCCTTTGGACTCAGCCTTGCCTGGATCTCCAGCTTGCAGACAGCAGATCGCGGGACTTCTCAGCCTCCGTAATCATGTGAGCCAGTTCCCATAATAAATCTCCTCTGACGTGTATCTCTGGATCATGTTCTGTTTCTTTAGAGAAACTTGACTAGAGAACTTGACCTTGACGTGGCATTGGGTTTGTAGACTCGAGGTCCCCATCAGGCCTTACACGTAAGCAAAGCGTTCCAGTTCAGACTGGAACTCTTAGGGGAACTGGTGTGGGCAAGTGTTAACAGAATGCTGTTTGGGCTGCATTTGTGCGTCACTTCCCTAGCAAGTTAAAGGGGAAATGAGAGGGAGTACCGTGTTTCTATGTGGGAATTCCTGGGCCCCGTCATAAGCCATGCAGTTATCATCAGACGTAAACCCAGCCCCAGTATGGCGGTCGGCAAGAACATAAGCTTTCTAGTGAGCGCTCGGCCTTTCCACTTACTACCTGTGTGATCCAGGACAAGTCAACCTCTTTCTTACTTACTTGCTTAACGTCTTTGAGCCTTAGTTTCCTTATTTGCGAGGCGGCCATCTTACCTTTACCGCACCGACCTCAGATTGCTGCTAGGAGAATAAAAGTGAGATCAGGTAGGTGATGTCTTAGGACAGTGCCCGATCCATCGTAGATGCTTGGCCAATGGTAGGTAAATTTTAGGTTGCGGGAGAGGAGAGGAGGAGGAGAAACAGGGACAGGGAAGAGGGAGAGAGAGAGAGAGAGAGAGAATTGGCTTGTTTCTTTACATATGGACCAAAGCATAGAAGTAGCCCAATGGATTGAAGTTACAAAAAGGCAGGTTTTAGTTTTAATGAAAGGAATTGGCTCCCAGTTCCTACCCGCTGGCTAGGAATGGAAAAGTAATGAGCTTCTTATCACTGAAGCATGTTACAGTCAAGGCAGAGCAGCCTCATTGTCAGGGTGCAACGGCAGTGTTTTTTTTTTTTTGTACTCGGGGAGAAATTGATTCAGAGAAGTTCTCGGTTCGGTTCCGCTGATACTCTTTCTGCAGAGCTTGGAGCACCAGAGAGAGGCCAGATCATTCTACAAGACTGCGTGTCCTCCAGGGGACGCCATTCTCCAAAGACCCTAAATATTTCGGTCCTGGGAGAGAAAAAAAAAAAAAAAAAGGAAAAAGTCACTTCTCTCGGGGCATTTCCCCGGAGTGCTTCGAGGTGGAAACAGTCACCATCGATGACGCTGTAGTCAGAGGCCGAGGGCTTGGGAGAAAATAAAATGACAGCACTTGCAGACAGTGGGACTCAGGGCTGTGGATGTACAAAATCACAAGGATGTACGAGGATCATTTGAGATGACACAGAGCATTTCGCCCTGGTCTCTCCGTCAGGCTCCCTCCTATGCACAGCCTCTCGCAGGGCTTTGTGGCTCACGTTTGCAATCCTAAGCTTCTCCAGAGGTCAGCTTCCCCTTAGGAAAGGGGGCATCAGGCATCCACCTTCTCACCCAGGAAACAGTCCAGCCAGAGGTGGGAGGAAGTTGCTCAAATTACCCGGCCGATGAGTAGAAATTTGGAGGCAGCTATGTTCTGAAAACAAGGAACGAGTGCATTAAAGGCTACAAACACAAACACGGAGACAGGGCGAGTGACAAAGGGTGTCTTAGGGTCTTGGGGAAGACCGGAGATGTGAAGGCCAGAGCATTGGGAGTCAAATCCCTGCCTTCCCACTGGCGGACTGTGTGATCTTTGCAAGTTTCTTAACCATCAGTTTCCTCGGCTGTAAAATGGGTATAACAATAGTAACCCTTTCATAGGCTTGTTAAGCTATGAGCTAATATTTGCAAAGCTTTCAGAATAGTGCCTCGCACAAAAATGCTGCATAAGTGATTGAGAAATAACTACAAAGAATAAGGTCCTCAGAGGGTGAAGGATGAACCTGGGAGCCGTGATGAATCTTTGGAGAAGGGGAGAGACACCCACGTCAGCTGCAGCTGGCAGTTGCCATGGAGAAATCCTGGGCACAATGACACCAAACTTTGCAAGGGGTTAAAAGTAGCTAGTGGGGCGCCTGGGTGGCTCAGTGGGTTGAGCGCCCGACTTCAACTCAGGTCATGATCTCACGGTCCGTGGGTTCAAGCCCCATGCTGGGCTCTGTGCTGACAGCTCGGAGCCTGGAGCCTGCTTCGGATTCTGTGTCTCCTTCTCTCTCTGGCCCTTCCCCTCTCGAGCTCTGTCTGTCTCTCTCTCTCTCGCTCAAAAATAAATAAACATTAAACAATTTTTTTAAAAAAGTAGCTAGAGGGGCCCCTGGATGGCTCAGTCGGCTAAGCATCCGGCTTTGGCTCAGGTCATGATCTCGCGGTTCATGGGTTCAAGCCCCGCATCAGGCTGTGTGCTGACAGCTGAGAGGCTGGAGCCTGCTTCCGATTCTGTGTCTCCTTCTCTCTCTGCCCCTCCCCTGCTCACGCTGTCTCTCAAAAAGAAAGAAATGTTTAAAAAAATTGAAAAAAATAAAAGTAGCTGGAAACCCTGATTTTCCCTCTGGGACTCTAATTATAAGCAAAGGCTAGTTTTGTAGGGGCCACACAGACTTTCTTTCTATTCAAAGACCACGGAAAGTTCTTCCCTGCCTCAGGGTATTGTGAGACAGGATAATTACCACCAAGTACTCTCGCAGACATTCCCCAGGAGCTGAATGGCTTAACGTAATAAGCCTATTTCTTGGGCCGAGACTACTGCAGCGCAGGTCATTTGAGGGTGCGGGAATAGGGACCCTCCTTCGGAGGCCGAGCTGCTGACGGAAGCTGTGCCTTCTTCAACTCATGGCCCCCAAGGGCTGCACTGGACGGTGATAAGGGGGGAGTACGGAACACTGTGGAGGTTATGGTGGCCAGACCCGGAAATGGAGACTACCGTTTCCACCCAGGTGTCCTTGGCTGGACCCGTCATGTGGCCCTGCCCCACTGCAAGGGACTAGAAACACAGTCCATGGATGTCCCCATGGAAGAGAGGAGAATGGTTAGCATTCTCTGCCACAGGGTCTTTGCACGTACCGTTCTGTCCCCTAGAGCAATCTTTTCTTATCATCTCTCTCTTCCACCTCCTCATTCTGCTCTGTTCCTCCTCAAAGGACCCTTCTTGACATTCTTAGTTTCAGGAGCTCCCTTCCCTCACCCTTACCTTCTTTTTTTTTTTTTTTTTTTTTTTTTACGTATTTTTTTTTTTTTTATTTTCTTAGAGACACACAGGAAGAGAGAGAGAGCGTGCCCTCGTGGGGGAAAGGGACAGAAAGAGAGAGAGGATGTTAAGCAAGCTCCACGCTCAGTGCAGAGCCTGACACGGGGCTTGATCCCACGACCCCGGGACCAGGACCTGAGCCAAAATCAAGAGGCCAACTCTCAACGGACTGAGCGACCCAGGCGCCCCATCCCCGCCTTCTTTGCCGCTTCGGTCGGGTTCTTCAAAGCACTGAGGACACTCTGAAGTCATCGAGGGCTTGTGGTTGCTTCTTCTGCATCCCGGGGCCCTGCCTTCTCCTTCCAGTCGTGAGAGCAGGAAGGTTGTGTATCTCGTTTACCAACACCCTTGTGGGTCTACACCAGCAGGGCTGAGTTAATGGCTTCAAGTACATTCCAATCACGGACAGCCTCACGGGGAACCAGGGCCTCCCTGCTCCTGCGACCATCACAGATTGGACAGGCCTTTACAATGCCGTCTCCCCGTTGTCCCGTGTCCCGTCCCAGCCCGGGGTCTGCGTGCTGCAGGCTGACCGTGGCGGCCCCTCCCGCTTCCCGAAGCCAGGCTTCCGGGATGCGTTTCCTCTGCTTTACAGGATCTTTCATGGTGTTCTCGTCTACCTACTCTGTCATTCTGGAATCTGTAGAGACGGTTTTGAAATGTTTTTTTTCTATTTCAGGTCTGCTTGTTAAGCAGGAGGGAAAAATGTCAGCGGGGAAGAGCTAAGTGACGTGTGTGTGTGTGTGTGTGTGTGTGTGCACTCAGCAGCTGCATGTTGGAAAACGAGTTACAGGGATAGAGGTGGTGATGGAGAGATAAATCAATTATTTATGACTGCAAACGCGTAGGAGCCCCACGTCTCAGTGACTTCTAACTGCAGGGGTTTCCTTCTTGCTTACGCTGTATGTTGTTGGCTGAGGGCCGGTGGTGGCTTTGCCCCATGTGTCTACACAGAGCAGGATGCGTGCTGGAGGGGTGCTCGGGGCCTGCCTTTCTCGTGGCAGAAAGAGAGCTCACGCGAGGACTCTGAAAGCTCCTGCTTGGTGCTGGGATTTGACTCCTCGCCTTCCGTTGGCCAAAATGAGTTGTGCCACCCAGCCCGCTATCTGGGCCCGGGGAGGTAGACTCTTTCCTCAACAAGATCGCACACGCTAAGTCCAGTGGTGGAGGGTGTGTAGGCAGGAAGACCGAATCGTTGGGAACACCAAACACAAATGTGCCCTGCTCCACGCTCTACAAAAATCTTACGGTGTCTGTGACAGTCAGGGTTGTTTTGGTTGGAACAAACAAAACCAGCTCACGTGGGCTTCCTTTTGAAAGAGGCGATGTGCTTGGCCGTAGTCCATGGTCGGTTGTTCAGGTTGCACATGTCCGAATCCATTCTGTTTCCCCGGCCCATATTTCTTTGGGTAGAGCCATTCTCGGATAGGTTCGGTCCAGGGTGTGAGCTGTCCTATCCGGTCTTACAGTCCTGTAAAGGGGGGGGCGCAGCCCTTCCCCCCTGAATTCTAGCCCAGGTGCCATTGTCAGGTCTCATCAGATCAACTGGTGTGGCATGAGTGGACCTAGATTAGTCTCTGTGGGCTGGCAATAACGTATGGAGACTGGTCACACACGGATTGTGCCGGACTCCTAGGTCCTGGTGGCAGGGGGACAGGGGGTGATCTCTCCAATCTGAATAATTTGGACTGAGGCTGGGGGGAAATGAATGGTTCCCTTCTGTAAAACCCACAAGTATACAGTGCAAGACAGGTTCCTGGGCAGTTGAAAACGACAGATTGTATCAAAGAGGCTTTTAACAAATCCATACGTCAGTATGTGTCTGAGCCAAGGAAAATATCGATGGGGATAGGAAGTCAAGACCATGGCTAAAAATAGAACACAACTGAGCAGCCCATGAGGGCTAATTAGCTTGCCCTGTCGGCATTGAAACTTGGACTTGGAACTTCCCGGTGGTCACGGTATCTTGACGAAACGCACTGTCCTCACCCCCCGATTTCTGCTATCAGAGTCACAGGATAAATGAGGTCGTGGCGAGCAGGGACGTCCAAAATTCTAGGTTATGACCCAGAGCATACCCAGTCCCCGATTCCCAACCCCCTGCATAGGTGTGTACGTGCATACATACTTACGTTGTTACCTATGCATAGACAGATACAGTCTGTCTCTCTCTCTATGCCTTTAAATATTTATTTAAGTAATCTCTCTACCCAACATGGGGGTTGGACTCCCGACACCGAGGTCAGGAGTTTCACGCTCTCCGGACTGAGCCAGCCAGGTGCCCCTACAATCTATATATTTTCAGAAATAATGTTTAACCTTCCACGCGAAGCACACTCCGACATTCTCTTCCTCGGACTGCCCAATCTGTCCTAGCCTGCCCTATCCTCGCCCATCCTATCCTATTTCATACCACGTTATTTTATTTTCTATTTCTTAATGCAACTCGCAGACCATTAACATGATTTCATTGGCCGCTACGGCGTTGCAATCCACGTTTTGAAAATCACTGACCTAGTCGTGGAAAGGAAGGTATCTGCTGCACCTCGTGAATATCTATTGAGTGGCGGACGGTGAATGAATGAAATCGGTTCAGTCCAGTCTGTAATTATTTTGTACTCTACTATTATGTATAATTATGTGTGCCAGGTACTGGGATGCAGTTATGAACACGTTCAGCCCCCTGGCCTTGAGTCTACCTCTCATCGGGGAAGAGGGAGGTCCTGAGGGGCAGTGACAAGACGGCATGACCACTCTTCCACAGAGGTGAGGCAGGTGCCATGGGTGCACAGCTAAGAAGCCAGTGGCCCTTCCAGGATGGAAGGTGAGAGAGGGAACAGGGAACCCTCCACCAAGTACGTCAAGGAGCCACCAGAAAAAGGATGTGAAATTCGTGATTTTTTTAATGTTTATTTATTTTTGAGGGAGAGAGGCAGAAAGAGAGGGAGACGCAAAATCCGAAGCAGGCTCCAGGCTCCGAGCTGCCGGCACAGGGCCTGATGTGGGGCTTGAACCCACGAACCTCGGGCCCACCACCTTTCAGGGCAATCATGAGAAGTGACTGCAGATGTCTGAGCTGGGGAAGAAGTCTTCCAAAACCTCCTCGAGCCGTAAATAGAGTCTTTCTTTCTTCCTTTTCTTAACCCCCCTTTTTTTTGTCCTTTAAGGGTATTGCTTTTCATATTTTTACCTCCAGCTGTCTCGATGGTATTTCAACCTTTTTTATATTTTTCTAAGTCTTGTATTTAACGTGCCCTGGAAATTGTCATCGAATATGAAAAAATCAGATCTCAGACTTCTGCGTTAGGAACGGAGGGATGCAGAGTCAAGGTTTTTTGGGGGTTTTTTTTGTTTTTTTCTCTTTTGAGTGTATGGACTTTTGATATATGGAATGAAGACGATTGTGTCTGATTGCATCTGTAATGAACCCTCATAATTTTAGATTAGGGTTATGTGGACGTCCCAACTAATGGGCAGTAGATTGTGTGGATATAATTCTAGCCTATCATACTTTTTCTTCAATATCAATTACTTTGAATGCTTAAATATCCAATTTCCTGAGATTTTTATTGTTCCATTTTCTTGTTAAGTGACCCTCCCTCCCTCCCCACGCCCCCAGTTTAAGTTGCTAAAGCAATGAAGTATGAGTTCTGGCAGCCTGAAAGGAGCAGGAATGGGGAGCCCAGGTTCAGTGAGGGAATGGTTTATGGTTCGGAGTGTCTGGAATATTCTATGACAAATGCCGCCAGAGATTAGAGACTCAGATCTTTTCCCCAGCGCTCAGACAGAATTGGAAAAAAGGAAAAAATAAAGACAGGTTTAATTAACCTGCCAAAAAGAAAAAAAAAATCACAGAATGTCTGTGCGTGAGATTAAGAGCAAATCTAATGATGAAAGAGATTGGAAGGGGGGATGATTAGGCGTATTTCCTATTCAGTCAACTAATATCACTGACTCTCCTTAGAATCAAGTCATCAAATTATTTTGGCTTTGGGGTTGCCGCAGCACGGAGAACTCCTGCAGGTGGAATCTGACCGAAAGGAAAAGTCAAGGTCACCAGCCCTCATCTGCAGTCTCCAGGCAAATGCACGGCTGGAGGTAACTCACCCTCAAAACCCCCTCCAGCAGCGCAAGGAGCCCAGGAGAGGTCAGGGCAGAGCCACAGCCAGAAAGCAGAGGTGAAGCAAAGAGGCAAGAGGATTACAGTGACACCCGCCCAGGGGCGCCTGGGTGGCTCAGTGGGTTAAGCGGACGACTCTTGGTCTCGGCTCAGGTCATGATCTCATGGTTCGTGAGTCACGAGGTCATGATCTCATGGTTCGTGAGATCGAGCCCCACGTCAGGCCCTGCGCTGACCGTGCGGAGCCTGCTTGGGATCCTCTCTCTCCCTCTCCCCCGGCCTCTCCCCCTCCTCAAAATAAATAAATTAATTTAAAAAAAAAGAATGACGTCAGCCCAGTAGAAGGACAAGTACAAGCGCGTGGGTGTGCGTGGGGGAGTGTCCTGTGGGTGTGGTCAGCTATGACTGTGTTGCTCATCAGAGCCCGTACAATGTGCCATTTCCTTGACAGACGGAGACAGGACCTTCCCAACCCTCCTTGGGTCCAGGCGGGGCCACATGCTTGGGTTCGTCAGTGGACGATGAACGGCCGTGAGGGCAGCCATTTCCAGGTAAGCTGGTGAAAAGTCAGCGGACCTTCTGTATTTCTTCTCTTCTCTATTCACCTTTCTCTCCTTCTTCTTCTTCTTCTTCTGTCCTTTGTCCTTCCCCATCTACTGGCTAACGTGAGCAGCACGTGGCCCCGGCAGAGGGGAGAGCCACACGATGGAAGGGGCCCTGGTGCCCGAACATGGTGTAGAAGAATCTTCCAGACCCACCCACCCAGGACGCGACGTGGGCGGGAGCTGACCTGAATGGTGTAGACACCCTGAAACGGGGGGGGGGGGGTTGTTTGTCAGCGGGCTTCATCTCTTTGAGCTTCTTTGTCAAATGGGCGTACTAATAAAACCTTGGCTTTATAGGACCATTGTATGGGTTAAATGAGATACGGAAATAAAGTGCCCAGTCCGAGTCCCGTATGAATCACTCAGTGAATATTAGTTAACAGTGAGGCAGCTCTAGGCTGCTGTTATTGGAAATCTGGCTTATTCGTTATGTGACAGATATTTCATGAACACCAACTACACACCAGCGCCGATGAGAGACACTGGGGACACGGGGACATGAGACACATTCTCATGTGTAGCTAGTTAGACGTGGACTTTTTATCTTTACCACGTTATTCAAAGGTTGCGCTCCCTATTCTGACTCACCCTGACGTCCACTCTGGAATCCCTGACCACAGCTTTCCTCGCTGAAGCCAGCCCTGACCCCTGAGCACTAGCAACCAGAAAGTTCCATCCTGTATAAAGAGAATACAGGTCGTTTTTGTCTAACAAAACCCATTGCCCTTGTCCTGGAACTGCCCCAACCTCATGCTATGACTTTGTTTTCCCGATCGGGTTGGCTACGTGTCAGTTCTAGCTCTTGGGGTGAACACGTAACCCAAGCTGGCCGATCAGAGCCCTCCGCGGTCCCTGAGAACACTAATGAGGGAGTAAGCGTGTGACTTCAGCTGGGACAATGCGATGAAATCTCAGGGCTTCCACAAGAACAGTGACCAGGAGATGTCTTCTTCATGCTTGGATTATTAGGCTGAGCAGATACAATCTCGAAGCTCTAGAGTTGCCATGACCATCTTTGTGACCACACGGCAAGCCCCTGTCCGAGCTTCAAGCAAACTCCGGGGAGGCTGAGTCAAAAGACGTCAAAGGACACCAGATCCCGAGGGTCTCCTTGGAGCATCTGGACCCCGCTATGCCTACGGTCCAGCTCTTGGACTTTGCAGTTCATTCAACCGAATAATTTACTGCCCAAAGCAGTTTCACCGGGTGTTTGATTCCTTGGAACCGAAGTATTGCTGATGTGATATCTGACATTAGCTTTGGAGACTGGTCTGAAGCATCACGCACTCCCCGGAGAAGACACATCACCTGACCTTTAGGCACAGCGCTGACCTTCCCACCGTGCTGTTCCGGCATGGGCTCACCTTTCCGAAACAAGTTTAAACTCCGAAGTTTATATATGCTGTTAAAGACCCCTGGGCGCTCTTCCTTCCCCTGACTAGCCTTAGCTTCCTCCCCCTACCTGCCAGCCCATTTTACTCAGGTCCCACCACATGCTTTAGGTGACATTTTCCCATTTATGACAAGCTCGCCATTTCTGTATAGAAGATAATCTTTTTAAAGCTCTCGCTCTGTAAGTTGATGGACTGTAATCTCCAGGGAAATTTAAGAGGTGCACTTCTCTCTGGTCCCCCACTCCCCGAACCCGCAGAGAATCCTCTTGTCTCCCCAAGACGGGAATCACTCCGGCTTAGTTATTTTTTTCATTAAAATTCAAATTAATTGAATAAAACGCAGAGTTTCAAATTAATGAACCCCCTGCAGAACCTATACAATGCAAGCCTCTCCCTCAACTATGGAATTTCTTCTATGAACAAAGGTCGGGGCTCCCTGGGGAACGGAGTTGGCTACAGTTACCCTTATCAGCTCAGCCCAGTTACTAGGAGGCAGGTCCCTTGGTGGCAGCGCGGATTCGTAAACGTTTCCTGAGCATGTACTGTGTCCTGGCTCCTGGACAAGGCACCGTCTTCTGGACGGTGCATCGTCTTCTGGAATCCACGTGGCCACTCCAAATGTAAGTGGTGTGAGAGGAATCTATACAGGTAGGTATGGTCTCAACCCTCCTACCCACTGAGCTTACCTAAGAGAGAACACACGGACCCTTTTATAATAGTTACACCACATCGGGATTATATGACACCCTGGAGGGGGGGAGGTACAAGACAGGGCGGATTGAAAGTAAATGAGAGATGGCACCGAGGAGGCCACTATTGGGGATAAGCCCTGGCTGTCACGTGGTACGAGGTGAATCACTGGGTTCTACTCCTGGAGCCAAGATTACGCTGTATGCCAACGAACTTGAATTTAGAATAAAAAAATAAAATAATAAAATAAAATAAAATAAATAAATAAAATAAAATAAAGTAAAATAAAATAAAATAATAAATAAATAAAATAAAATTAAATTAATTAAAATAAATAAAGTAAAATAAAAAAATAAAATAATAAAATAAAGTAAAATAAAATAACATTAAATTAAATTAAAATAAATAAAGTAAAATAAAATAAAATAAAATAAAAAATAAAATAAATAAAATAAAGTAAAATAACATAAATAAAATTAAATTAAAATAAAAGTAAAGTAAAGTAAAATAAAATAAATAAATTAAATAAATAAGTAAATAAAATAAAATAAAATTAAATTAAATTAAAATAAAGTAAAGTAAAAATAAAATAAAATAAAATAATAAAATAAATAAAATAAAGTAAAATACAATAAGTGATAAAATCATGTGGCTATGTTATACCTTCCAGCCCCGATTTTAAAACTTCCCATCGTCTGAAGTAGTTTGGAGGGACATGATACACAGGAAAGCAGTTGACTGTATATGGAGATAATGTGTAATCTGTACATGGTCTGTTGAGTGCTAAGCGTGTGCCAGGCGTGCCTGTTACCAGATCACTGGATCTTCAAAGCAGACATATCTATTGGAAGTTAGTATTAGCATCCTTTATTTTTTTAATGTTTATTTATTTTTGAAAGACAGAGAGAGAAAAAACAAGTGGGGGAGGGGCAGAGAGAGAGGGAGACACAGAACCCGAAATAGGCTCCAGGCTCTGAACTGTCAGCACAGAGCCCGACGCGGGGCTCGAACCCGCGAACCGTGAGGTGGTGACCTGAGCCAAAGTCGGAAGCTTAACTGGCCCACCCAGGCGTCCCAGCATCCTTTACTTACATGCTAAAAAACCAAGGCGCACAGCGTTCACAGAAGCTGCCCAGATTCACCCAGTTAGTAAGTGCCGAAATGGGGATTTCGTTCAAGCAAATTTTGCTCCAGTGCCTAGGTGCTTAAACTGTGATGTTCTGCCTCATGCTCAGGTGACCTATGGTAACGGGAACTATGGCAAATACTTTTATGAAATCAGGGCAATATTCATGTATTTCTTTGGCGTCTGCTTTAGGTCAGAAATTGCTAGACGCTGCAGATTCCGTGGTGAACACAAAGAACAAATGGACAAACAATATGGTCCTTGACTTCATAGAACAGGATGTGCAAAGGCTCTGGGGTGTGTTAGAGGAACGCAAAGAAAGGTGAGAAAAGCAGAGAAGAGAGTTGGAGCCAGATAAGAGAGAGCCAAGGCCGAGAACGCAGGGACTTGTGGTCCTTTCAGCATTCTTGTTTTTATTCTAAAAACAATGGA